>NC_134902.1:24616725-24619225 GCF_041734735.1 Babylonia areolata | reverse complement strand
TGGCAGATGTGATGTAGCGTATATGGATTTGTCCGAACGCAGTGACGCCTCCTTCAGCTACTGAAACTGAAATCTCTCTCAGTTTCGGTTTGTTTCTGTCTCTGCTTCTGTCTATCTGTGTGTCTGTCTCCCCCTCTCTCTCTCTCTCTCTCTCTCTCTCTCTCTCTCTCTCTCTCTCTCTCTCTCTCTCTCTTACCTCTCTCAATCTGTCCATCTCCGTCTCTCTTACTATCTCTCTCTGAGTCTATGTCTTTCTGTCTTGTTCTCTCTGTTTCTTCATCTCTGTTTCTGTAACATCATCTCTGTGTGTTTGATTTTTTCTTTTGTGGCGCACTTTCTATCTTTTTCTCTCGTGTATATTTTGTTACTCATTGGCGCAGTTCTCTGTCTCTGTCCCTCTGTGTCTGTCTGGCTCTCTTACACCCAAACACACTCATGCTTGCATGCACGCATGAGCACGTGCACGCATACACATACATTCACTCACACACACACACACACACACACACACACACACACACACACACACACCACACACACAATTAACCAGCAGGCATTGATGCCAGAGCAGATCAGCCAGTCTGATAGAATGAGTTCCCCCCCATCACCCCCCTTTCCCCTGCCCTTTCCCCTCATCCCACGTCATCATCACCACCACCTAACCCCACCTCAGTCCTGTACCCTAAAACGAAACATCAATCTTATCCACTGGGGGGGTGGGGTGGGGAGGATGTCTCACTGGTAGAGTGGTTTCGGTAAAAAGACAACATGGACCGATCGTCAGTCATGGTGTGAAGCATGGTGGGTAGAGGTGGGGATTGGGAGAGAGAATAGGGATGGGGAGTTAAAATACTTAACGTTGCTTGTGAGAAGCAGGTAACAGCACTATACTAAAGAAAGTAAAAAAAAAAACCCAGAGAGGCAAGGCCTTCAAGACTCACTTGTGATATGTATTGAGTATAATTTCAAAATGTAATGTTTAAGATGAGAAAGATCAGTTTAAAGCTAATTAAGTCCTCTAGCATTAATTACAGAGTAATTTCCCTTTTTTACTATCTGCACCAAAACGTTTGCAAAATAAATAAAACTTCCATGCTTAGCAAAAGAAGTTCCTGTTTGAACAAAAAAAAAATGATAATGACTGCTCTTTTTGTTGTGTCAGAATATCAAATGAAAGTGCCAAGTTTAGAGAATACAAAAAAATATAAATATAACAGTAAATGCAGTTTGCATATAATTAGGCTTCATTTTTTATTTTTTTGTGCCCATCCCAGAGGTGCAATATTGTTTTAAACAAGATGACTGGAAAGAACTGAATTTTTCCTATTTTTATGCCTAATTTGGTGTCAACTGACAAAGTATTTGCAGAGAAAATGTCAATGTTAAAGTTTACCACATACACACAGACACACAGACACAGACACACACACACACACACACACACACACACACACACACACACACAGACAACCGAACACCGGGTTAAAACATAGACTCACTTTGTTTACACAAGTGAGTCAAAAAAGTGTGCAGACAACCAAGTGACGATTACCCAAAAAGTTTCAATCCTATTTATCAAACCAAACAACCAAAACCACTAACAAGAAAACAAATAACAAATATCAACAAGCTAATCAGGTAAGCCATGTTGCATACTATAACTCAGCCGACATCGAATGGCGGGTTCATTTCACATTTTCAGGACTGAAAACAAACAAATAAAGGAAGACCCATTAGACTGATGAAGAAAAAAAAAAAAAAAAAAAAAAAGAAAGAAAGAAAAGTGAAATCGACTAAACTCAAACTATTTCATTAGTCTCTCCCTCTCTCTCTCTTTTTCTCTCTCTCTGACTCCCAATCTCTCTTCACCCCCCCTCTCTCTCTCTCGCCACCCCCTCTCTCTCCCTCCCCTCTCTCTCTCTTTCTCTCACTCCCCCTCTCTCTCTACCCCCCCCCCTCTCTCTCTCCCTTTCGTTGACCATGTTTGTATCTGTTTGTCCGTATTTATTTGTTTGTTTTTGTTTGTAATTTTCTTTGAAAAAAAATCAGTTTCGTCTTGAAAGAGAGAAACAGACATATAGACAGACTGACCGAAAGAGAAACTGATGAAGGGTGGAGAGATAAGAGACAAGAGGAAGGGGCGGAGACTAAGGAGTGGAACGAACTCTAGCCAATCCCAGATCAGCAAGCCCCAGGCTTCCCCAAAAGGGAGGAAGTGACAACACAGCGGTACCAATCCCTCAGCACCCCCGCTCCCTATATAGCCCCATCCTGGTCACTCACACTGCCCCCCCACACGGCCTACAAACCTGCACATTCACGCACACGTGCAACGCGGACATAATTAACCAGCACTGGGCCACCGATGCCAGAGCCGATCAGTCAACCTGATGGAGCAGGAGGAGGTCTGCCCCGTGCCGTCCCTCCCCCCTCCCCCCAACCACCACCTCACCCTCCATACACACACCCTCACCTGGTGCCCCTCTATCAATCGTGAAGC
>NC_134902.1:24606725-24609225 GCF_041734735.1 Babylonia areolata | reverse complement strand
TATCTATCTATCTATCTATCTATCTATCTATCTATCTATCTATCTGTCTGTCTGTCTGTCTGTCTATCTATCTATCTATCTATCTATCTATAAACAAAAGTATTGTAGCCAAGTGCTCAGCTGGCTACTAACCGTAGCTCAACTCACACACACAAGCTGCATAGCAGACGCCTTTTTCGCAACTAACCTGCCCGTCTTCAACAGCCTGCCCAGAATGCGTGACGCCATTCCAAAATTGAATGCAAATCCCCTTTTGGACAAAAGCTTAAACCATGTATTAATTCAAATCTTGGTATTGTTCACTGCAGATTTGTTGTGCTTACACACACACTTTAACCAGTTAGAAGCATACTTGATTTTAGTTTAATTGTTCATCAGTCTAAAGATTTCAACTGACACTGCCCTTACGTCATTTTGTCCCTCTCATCACGCATAATGCTACAGTTACAATTCTGAATGTGACTGCTGTTGGAAACTAAAACCACACCATTGTAGTGTTTGGATGAGAATAGATCAGGAATTTAGAAGATACAAATCCGATTTTCATTGTTGACACTTAACGACAATCACTGCACAACTAGCATCGCTCGACGGCATTGGGTGAGCTGAAAACTGTGTTTCTGACACAGCGTATTAAATTAAATATCTTTTTGTTGGATTAGTAAATAACAAGTATTATATACACGGGCAGAATCGTCGCAATTCCATCTTTAAATCTATACCATTTGTGTTTGCCTACATTAAACTGATTTAACGCAGTTTGTAATTTTCAGTGACAAGCTTGCTAAAACTGACCATTTTCAGGTGACTTGAAATAAGATTATAAATTCATCTTAAATAATCAACACTTCATTCTATGCTCATTAGAAAGTAGGTGTTGAGCTGTTTCTTTTGCGATCAATCAGACGTAAATCAGTTCAGGAACCATTTAGAAATCTATCACTGAACAAACAAACAAAATTCTATTCGAACTTGGCCTGATTGGAGCCGATTTGCTTCGCAGCACACGAGGGCATCATTGCAGTTCGCTTAACTTGCATAAATACCCACAGCAGGTGATCACTTGTCACTATCCACCTGGCCAGTCACTGGCTAGAGCCTGCTCTCTCTCTCTCTTGCTCTCTCTCTCTCTCTTGCTGTGTCGTAAGCAGTGTGTGTTGCCCCAAGAGGCCAACATTTCACTACGTATTACTAAAAAACCCTTTTGTCACTGGCCGTCTATATGCCCCTGAGCAAGCGTGTGGATATTTTCTATCCTTTAATACAGTAAATCAGTAATTCTTTTGTACCGTCCCATTTATATAATAATACTCGGGACCACGGCTACAAAAGTGGCATCGCCGACAAGATCTAGATCCACAACAAAATAGATCCAAACTATATTCCTTTTAGTGTTTTAATTCTTTAATCATTTTATCCAAAATTAAATCCAAACAATAAATTAAAGCCCCTTACCACAAACTGTACTTTGTTACAACTTGGCGTTTTGAGCAAGGATGTTTTAAAACTTTAAATCTCTTATGAAAATTAAAGCCCCTGACCACTATCACTATCACGTAAACCATTGCCTTCTGGTGTTCATCGTTGCTCACATAAGATTTATTCTCTGTATATTCGGAGCAACTTCAGCGATCGTGTAAGTTAATTGTGGAATACAGTTATTTTTCTGTGACTGAGTAAGCAAAATCAACACTTTTAGTGTTGCACGCTTTTTGAGAAGATGAGAGTGTGGAGGGGAAAGCAATAGAGATGGAAGACAGAAGGTGAAAGGGTTTTCATTTTGGGGTGTGGGGGGGTAGGGGGCGGACGGGCGGGGGAGGGGGGGGGAGGGGCGTGGGGCGAGCGGAGGGGAGGGGGGAAGGCGCGACAGGGTGGAATGAGGTAACTGTGTTTTGGGGGAAGTTTTTTGTATTGTATGCCTATAGGTGTGGCGACAACGTATTCGCCAGAAGCGTGACACTTTATCAGATCAGTTTTTGTTTTGTACGATATAGGTTGTTCGTGTTTACTGGCACGCCCTCGTTCATCAGGTGGGATACTTATAAAAGTATGCTCATGGTCTTGCAAGGTCGTTTGTAACACGTGCACACATACTCGCGTACACTGGTCGTGCGGAACACCTACTTGCGGAGAGAAAAAAAAAACATAGAAAAAAAACATACATCGAAAGAGAGAGAGAGAGAGAGAGAGAGAGAGAGAGAGAGTGTGTGTGTGTGTGTGTGTGTGTGTGTGTGTGTGTGTGAGAGAGAGAGAGAGAGAGAGGGAGGGACAGACAGACGGAAACGAAGACAGACGCGGGCATTTAGACAAAAATTGATTGTTGAATAAAGAGAGAGGGAGAGAGAGAGAGAGAGAGAGAGAGAGAGAGAGAGGGGGAGAGAAAGAGAGAGAGAGAGAGTATGTGTGTGTGTGTCTTGAATCTTTGAGTCTTTACATATTTATTGACTTGGCCTTTGAGCCATATCAACACAAGTTAACACACTCAGAGGCGTGGTATGAA
>NC_134902.1:24589225-24601725 GCF_041734735.1 Babylonia areolata | reverse complement strand
TGTGTGTGTGTGTGTGCGCGCACACACACACACACACACATCTATATATTTTGAAACTTCCTCTTGTCAATACAAGAACCTATGGTGAACGTTCTTTCTTCTTTGCTGCTCCTCACATCTGAAACAACTTTCCTCATCATATCCGTGCATCTGATTCTATTTCTGCTTTTCGCTCATCACTAAAAACTCATTTTTTTAAAAAACCTATCTATAAGCACTCTCAGCTTCCTTGTTCTCCACCACCACCCATGTCAGCTCACCTTTGGACGTATGTAGAGTGGGGGGAGTGGGGGTGGTGGTGGAGAAAAAGTGGTCATGAATGTTCTATGTAACTTGTAATATTTTTCTTTCATGTAAAGCGCCCTGTGCTCTTAGAGAGAAAAGGCGCTATATAAATGTACATTATTATTATCATCATCATTGTTATATATATATATATATATATATATATATATATATATAGAGAGAGAGAGAGAGAGAGAGAGAGAGAGAGAGAGAGAGAGAGAGATGTGTATGTGTTTAGTTCAACGTCTTTTCACTGTTTAGTGATATTAGACGGGGGGGGGGGGGGGGGGGGGGGGGGGGGGGAAAGACAAAAAGAAGTGTATGTACGCATAGGAGATGAGGCGTGGGGTACATGAGAAGAGGTGGTGGGATGACTGTAGTGAGTAGTGGAAAACGAAGAGCTACGAAGGACTGCGCTGAGTAGCAGTGAATTATGACATGAAATTTTACAGTGAGTTAAACATCCATATAACAATAAAAAGCATGCTTATGATAACAAAATGTGTGTGTGTGTGTGTGTGTGTGTGTGTGTGTGTGTGTGTGTGTGTGGTTTACACTTTTTTTTTAGTGTGATCATAAACAATGCATTGGGCGGTAAGGTAACAAAAATGATAAACTCGAGTTTCGTCACTGAATTGCACTGTCATTCAAAACAGACAATTTCCCATCAAACCTGCATATTTGCGACTGCTTTCTCTCCTGTGTGGTCGTGTTGTAGATTGCCAAGATTCAGCAAAAGGTCGCGCACTTTGAATGTCCTGTGTTTTCTGCCCAAGGAAAGTTGTTTCATCATGAACGAGTTCCGAAAGACTCTTCCAGCGCATGAGTTCTTAGAAATCTATTCACTTCTGGCCTCGATAATGGGCTTAGACCCGGCATAGTCATGTTTATGGGCTCAATAACAACGCCATTTGTGCAGCGGTATTATGTAGGTAGCGTCGGGTCCGTGGGAAGAATGGACATCGTATCGCCTGGGCACTATTTTCAAGGCATGAACATCTATCTTCCTCATACGTAAATTCTTCCTTTCTCTAACAGACCTGTCAGGTTTCCTTTATAATTCTCTTACTTTCATCTCTCACCCATTTGAAGACTGTAATGTCTCAATAAAAATGTCTGCAAGTGCCATCATTTCATTGGAAATGAACGTCGAATTTGCTATGGTGAATGAATTTTTCAAGAGTGCAGGATAGGACGCTGGCGAGACGGTAGTTTTCCCCCCATAACAGCTTTGTTAGTTATTGTCAGGGACAATGGTCGTTGCGTGAATATTGAACGCACTGCTCACCTTGCTAGCAGCTTCCGTTTCCCTTAGGCAATGTGGTCTTTCAGGTTTATGACGCTTTAGGGAGTAGGGAATGACGAATACTAAGCAACGATTTACTGGGCAATTACCTGGCGCTGTAAAACGATCTTACATCGTGTCCTCAGTTTCAAGGTACAGGTTAAGCCGCGTTATGCATATAACAGACTGCCCATTTTTGGTGCTTCTGTAAAGATTATTTTGGTCTTCTTCCTCCTCTTCCTCCACCACGCATATGGTTGAACAGGAAAACTGCGGTCACCTTTCTTCTGATAGAAATAACATTCTCGGTGCTATGAGTTCGCTTGATATAGGTATTTCCAGCTTCAGACTCATGATATATTTCTAAATATTCAGATGTAAATGACTCAGGGGATGTTTCACGTATCTTTTCATCGCTCAAACCACTCAAATAAGTCTTTCTCGTTTATATGTCTAAACAAGATATTTATTATGACGTGTTTCTGGTTTGTCCCCTAGAGTTAAACAGATTACCCCCGCCCCCAACACACACACACACAACAAAATTACGCCAGTTTTGTTTCCATCATAAACAGAAATTGTGGTCCTCATCATTTTCTTTTCACGCAGTAGGATTCTGCATGCAGCCAACTTTATTTGAGATCATGTGAGGCAAACGAAATCGTGGATGGAAGAAATGAAATGATTCACTGAATAATCAGCCACTCAATATCTCCTTTGTAAAGGAGACAGAGAGACTCTCCACCCCTCTCTCTCTCCATACACACACACACACACACACACACACACACACACACATAAACACACACACACACACACACATATATATATATATATATATATATACATATATACAATATATATATATATATATATATATATATATATATGTGTGTGTGTGTGTGTGTGTGTGTGTGTGTGTGTGTGTGTGTTTTAATACCATATCAAAGAAACATACGTGATCACCGTGTTCTTTTATCTACGCTGAGTAGACACTGCAAAGCTATTTCGGGGTGTGTTTGTTTGTTTGTTTGTTTGTTTGTTTTTTTGTGTGTGTTTCTTTTTTTTTTCTTTTTTTTTTTTGTCGCATCCGAAAGATCCGCACCCACACTGATCAGCACATCAAGTCCAATGGAATGGTAGGGGGTGGATGGCTGGCCCACGTGGGTGGGTTGGAGAAGACACCACCCGGTTCGTGCATGATTCGAACCACTACCCCCCGGCCCGGACCGGACACAGCAGCAGCAGCATCTCGTTTCATAAGCCAGGCACGTTTACCCTACCCACTGGGCCACTCTGTCTCCACCACTCACTCACTCACTCATCCTTCCTTCCTCACCCCCCCCCCCTCCGCAACTCCCCCTCTCCCTCCCTAGCCCCCCGTCCCGTCCCCCCAAAGTCAATCTGTCTCCATCATGGCCCAGAGTCGTTTAATGTTCTTGTCTTTTTTTTTTTTTTTTTTATTCCTCGGTCCTGTTGTTCCGGCGGACAGGGTTACCAAACGAAAGCACAAAGAGGACTGGACATCAGTGGCTTTAGGTGGTGGGTGGGTGGGCGTGGGGAGGGAGGGGGACTGAGGGTCTGTGTGTGTGTGGGGGGGGGGGGCGAGGGGGGTGGAGCTGCAGCCGCTGGCATTGTGGCATGCCCCTTACCCAGTGTGATTTATGGGGATTCACGGGGACCCCGCTTTTTTCAATTTCCTGCCATCATCCTTCTGCCACTTGAAATTATTAGCCTACATGGGAGGAAAGGTTCCGTTCAGTGACTGGAATGCCATATCCTATGTTTGAGAGAGAGAGAGAGAGAAAGAGTTAAAAAAAAAAAATGGAAGAACAAAAAAATTCCACAAAACTACCCGAAAGTGATCGTTTACACATCGTTCGTCATCTGGACACCAGAATAAACACGTGTGTACGTGACATGCTCCTTTCCTCGGTCTCTTTCAAAACCCTGATCGCTCCCTTTTTTCAACCCCAGCTCCACCCTCCCTGCCATTGCCACTGGTCACTGCAGCTTCCACAGAAAGGAATGTGATGGTGTCGGAGGCTGCAGATACGGTCTATGCGAGAGACAGGTGTGACGGTAGGTGTGAGGAAGAAATGGCAGGTGTGACGGTAGAATTGAAGGTAGAAATGGCAGGTGTGACGGTAGGTTTGAGGTAGAAATGACAGGTGGGACGGTAGAATTGAGGTAGAAATGACAGGTGTGACGGTAGGTTTGAGGTAGAAATGACAGGTGGGACGGTAGGATTGAAGGTAGAAATGACAGATGCGACGGTAGGTTTGAGGTAGAAATGACAGGTGTGGCGGTAGAATTGAGGTAGAAATGACAGGTGTGACGGTAGGATTGAAGGTAGAAATGACAGGTGTGACGGTAGGATTGAGGTAGAAATGACAGGTGTGACGGTAGGATTGAAGGTAGAAACGACAGGTGTGACGGTAGGATTGAAGGTAGAAATGACAGGTGTGACGGTAGGATTGAGGTAGAAATGACAGATGTGACGGTAGGATTGAAGGTAGAAATGACAGGTGTGACGGTAGGTTTGAGGTAGAAATGACAGATGTGACGGTTGGATTGAAGGTAGAAATGACAGGTGTGACGGTAGGATTGAAGGTAGAAATGACAGGTGTGACGGTTGGATTGAAGGTAGAAATGACAGGTGTGACGGTAGGATTGAAGGTAGAAATGACATGTGTGACGGTAGGATCGAAGGTAGAAATGACAGGAGTGGCGGTAGGATTAAGGTAGAAATGACAGGTGTGACGGTAGGTTTGAGGTAGAAATGACAGGTGTGACAGTAGGATTAAGGTAGAAATGACAGGTGTGACGGTAGGATTGAAGGTAGAAATGACAGGTGTGACGGTAGGATTGAGGTAGAAATGACAGGTGTGACGGTAGGATTGAGGTAGAAATGACAGGTGTGACGGTAGGATTGAAGGTAGAAATGACAGGTGTGACGGTAGGATTGAAGGTAGAAATGACATGTGTGACGGTAGGTTTGAAGGTAGAAATGACAGGTGTGACGGTAGGATTGAGGTAGAAATGACAGGTGTGACGGTAGGATTGAAGGTAGAAGTGACAAGTGTGATAGTAGGTTTGAGGTAGAAATGACGGGTGTGATAGTCTTTTTATTTTTCATTTATGTATTTTTCTTTTTCTTTTTTTCTTTTTTTTACAATGTGTTTTCTTTCATAAGAATGCATTGGAAAACAGAAGAAGAAAAAAAACAACAAAACATCCTGTTTCATATATTATGTTCTAGCCCATGCGGTAGTATTCTCTCTCTCTCTCTCTCTCTCTCTCTCTCTCTCTCTCTCTCTCTGTGTGTGTGTGTGTGTGTGTGTGTGTGTGTGTGAACGTCTCTTTCAATGTGTCTGTCTCAGTGTCTCTGTGCCTGTGTCTGTCTGTCTGTATCTCTCGTTCAAGGTGTGTGTGCGCGTGCATATCCTTATCCATCTCTATCTTTCTCTCGTTCAGAATAATGTGTATGTGTGCACGCGTGCGTGCGTGCGTGCGTTTGCGTGCGCGCGCGTGTGTGTGAGAGTGTGTTTGTGTGCGTGACTCTTTCTCTCTTTCTCTTTGACTCTCTTCCTGTGTACATTACTATGTGCTTGTCTGTCTGTGTGTCTGTCTGTCTCTCTTTCGCTCTTTCTCTCTTTCGTAGATCTGCGACTCTATTGACGAAATGCTTGATAATGTTGATAAGAAAAGCCTGCTGGTATCCTCCATTTTATTTCTGTAAGCCGATAATGGACAATAATATAGTCAAATTACGGTCGGCGCCATTTTTAAGTCGTGCTGATTATATGGAGACGCTCTGCTGTTCCTGTAATCATCATATCATTTTCATTCATTTCTTAAAGCTTTAATCTCTTTCTCTCCCCTCTCCCTCTCCCTCTCTCTGTCCCTCTCTCTTCCCCCTCCCTTTTTCTGTGTGTGTGTGTGTGTGTGTGTGTGTGTGTGTGTGTGTGTGTGTGTGTGTGTGTGTGTGTGTGTGTGTGTGTGTGTGTGTGTGTGTCTGTTTGTCTGTCTGTCTGTCTCTGTCTGTGTGAACGTGCTTGCGAGCGGGCGTGTGTGTCTTCACATTATGTGGATTTAGATGGATCACATCAAAACGCAACTGATTATGTCTTCTTCATTGTCATGTCGCCTCTTGTAGTTTGAGACGGACCATATCATAATTTACGCGAATTTACTCAAAACGGTTAGTAAAGTAGCTGCATTTTCTGTATTTTGTACTTGAATTGGTATTATACATGCTATATGTTTTTTTTAACATCCTTTTTTTTCTTTAATAGATCTTTTGATAAGATCAGTTATCGCTAAACAAACGCTGCGAAAATGATTTGACTTCTTCACGCATAACAGTTCAGGTGACTGTATTATTAATACCGACACCATTGATGCTCAGGGGCTCGTGAAAATAACTTGATGAACCGCTGTCACCCAAGCTTCGCCCATACAACACACCTGGTAGGGTGGGATAATCCCGGGTGGGATGATCCCAGGTCGGATAATCCCGCCCTCTAACCACAATCTTACCACCCCTCCCCCCTCCCCATCGCCTTCTGCACTATTCAAACGCCCCTTGTCCCAAGAAAACTAAAACATATTGACCAACTAACCTCTTCTTCTTTTTCTTCATTCGTGCTTTGCAACTCTTACGTTCACTCGTATGTAGGAGTTGGCTTTTATGTGTATGACTGTTTTTAGCCTCCCCCCCCCCTTCCTCCCCTCCCCCGCCATGTACACAGCCATACTCCGTTTTCGGGTGGTGGGGTGTGTGTGTGTGTGTGTGTGGGGGGGGGGGGGGTGCATGCTGGAGATGTTATGTTATTGTTAATAACATAGCCCACCGAACTGGATAACAGAATCTTTAACGTGCGCATTTTATGCTCTTAATGATTATACACACGTAGGGGTTTCAGGCACTAGCAGATTAATTTTGAACTGAACATTATGTTATCCAGGGAGATCTGGGGGGAAACAATACCACCCTTAATCCACCAGGTGTGCCGAAACCGGGAATGGAACTCAAGGAAACAAAACTCAGTCACGAATTCAGCGCTCTGACCGCTTAGCCACCGGAACTGAAGAGCTGCGCAACTAACAATTTCCGTAATTTGAGAACGATAACAGTCATAGGAATCTACCACCGCCCTCTCACTCACACACACCTGCACCAACACACACACACCCACCACCACTCAAATTACCGCCCACTTCCTTTCCCCCACAACTATTTGTAGGTGTTAAAACGTCAGTCACTGTTTGTTTTCTTCCCCCGCTTTATACCCTCATCACCAGTTCCTGATTCCGCCCCACCTGTCATTCCTTGCAATCTGTACTTCCGTCTCGTCTCACCTGTAATTCCTTGCAATCCGTACTTCCGTCTCACCTGTAATTCCTTGCAATCTGTAATTCCGTCTCACCTGTAATTCCTTGCAATCTGTAATTCCGTCTCACCTGTAATTCCTTGCAATCTGTAATTATTTCCTACCCGTGAACCCCTTACACTTGCAATTCCTTGGTAATGAATACGAATCGTTCTGACAGCTCCGAAAACCAAAAATAATTCAAAGCAGACAATAATGGCCTTTATTCACACAACAACAGTGTTAAAAAAAAAGAAAAAAAAAGGGGGGGGGGGGGGGGGAGGGATATTCCGTTATCAGTGGCGCGCACAGGCACAGGCAGACAGACGGACGGACGGACGGAATGGAAGACAGACAGACAAACAGTCGGGCGCACGTACAAACACGGACATGGGCCGAAACTTGTATGTCCTGCTATCGCACTCTCCGCCTCCTCCTGATTACTGGTAAACTGAACACAGCCACTGCAGCAAAACTCCGGAAGGATAATTAAAGGTGGACTCGTTATTGAAAAAAGAAACTACAAATGGGAGAAGAAAAAAAACATAGAAAAGGAAAAGTAAAGAAGATTAAAAAAAAAAAAAACCTGAAAAAAGAGAAGAGAAAAGGAAAGGGAAGAATGAAGAAAGAAGGAAAGAAAGATAAAGAAGAAAATAATTCAAACAAAGAGAAAGAGAGATTGAAGGAGAGATGGGAAGAAAGAAGAGAGAGAAGAAGAAGAAATGAGTTAAAGAGAACAGATAAACGTAAAAACAATGAACAAAGAAACAAAACGAATGAAAGAATGAACATTACTTGCAATATCTTTATTTTCCCGTCCAGTGCACCAATCAGTGAAAACATTTGCTGTATAAAACATTTCAGTGATTGATTGTCAAATATAACATGGCTACATTCATTAAACAAACAAACAAATAAGCAAAACTATTCGTTTCTTAAAACACTGAAATACAAAATTCACCTTTCTCACCACTGAAATCAAGATGTTATACAACATTGTCCTAATCTTGTGGCCACTTGAAAATGGTCTGTGAATGACGTATGTGCATCTCTAACTCTGGATGTGGATGCATGCACGCGTGGGAAAAACCATCATAATCGTCATGAGACAGACTGTTAAGACAAAAACAGGTTCTTCAACATTCGTTTTAGGTAACATTCGTCTGACACCTGTTGGTTAAGTGCCATGAATCTGTCTACTGAAAGTCCCAAAGACATGCTAGCGTTTAAAAACCAGTGTTACAAAGACTTTTCATGGCTGCTGGCGTAAAAACTGCTGGATGGAATTTGTTTGAAAACTATCACAATATTTTTCCTCGGCACAAAGCAACACACAAGGTTTACCATGCAGAATGAATGTTGTGCTCATAAAATGACATATTATCGAGAATACAGAGTGTGTTTCGTACTCTGAAATGCACAAAATGTTTAACAGATCTGGCTTAAGTGTTACCCAGCCAAATTGTCAATAACCGAAATTTGGCCTGAGTGTTATCAAGCCCAATTACTAACAACCGATAAGTTTTTAAAATTTGGCCTAAGTGTTATCCAGCCCAACAGCCAACTACCGAAATGTTTAACAGATTTGGCCTAAGTGTTTTCCAGCCAAACTGTCAACAACCGATACGTTTAACAGATTTGGCCTAAATGTTATCCAGCCCAACTGCCAACAACCGAAAGGTTTTACAGATTTGGCCTAAGTGTTATCCAGCCAAACTGTCAACAACCAAAACGTTTAACAGATTTGGCCTGAATGTTATCCAGCCCAATTTCCAGCAACCGAAAGGTTTAACAGATTTGGCCTAAGTGTTATCCAGCCAAACTGTCAACAACCAAAACGTTTAACAGATTTGGCCTAAATGTTATCCAGCCCAACTGCCAACAACCGAAAGGTTTAACAGATTTGGCCTAAGTGTTATCCAGCCAAACTGTCAACAACCAAAACGTTTAACAGATTTGGCCTAAATGTTATCCAGCCCAACTGCAAACAACCTAAGTAACCCCCGCAATTCTTGACAGACATTTGTCGTTTGGCTGACTTTCCGATTCCACCTCCTCTTCAACATTGTTAACTCATTGGTACCCCGCGCCCGAGCATTGCTCTGGCATTAACTCTCTCCATACGAACGGCGAAAGGGACGACGTTAACAGCGTTTCACCCCAATTACCATCATCAAAATATTGCAAGCGGAAGGCTCTTATACTGAAGAGGTGAATGTTGACAAAGAATACCACAATTCTGACGACGGAAGCTAAAGGTTGGGTCATTGAGACACCCACTGGACATCCGAGGGGTCTGTGTAGAGGAGAAGAGAGGACTGGCCGTACTGAGTGAGTTAAAATACATCTAATTAATTGAAACGGGTTTCACGTTCCTACATATACATGCATAAACTACAAGGAAAGAGAGGGAACTAACTTATACAGTATTTCCGGATGGTGCCCACACGTGATTTGTGGAGGGAAAACGATACATTTTCTGCATTAATTTTCTTCTGCATCAATATGGTCTGGAAGCCTGTCGAGACTGTAAATAAACTCCGCAGGGTTGAATAGGTTAATTTAACTCTCTCCATACGAACGGCGAAAGAGACGACGTTAACAGCGTTTCACCCCAATTACCACCATCAAAATATTACAAGCGGAAGGCTCTTATACTGAAGAGGTGAATGTTGACAAAGAATACCACAATTCTGACGACAGAAGCTAAAGGTTGGGTCATTTTGACACCCACTGGACATCCGAGGGGACTGTGTAGAGGAGAAGAGAGGACTGGCCGTACTGAGTGAGTTAAAATACATCTAATTAATTGAAACGGGTTTCACGTTCCTACATATATGTGCATAAACTACAAGGACAGGGAGGGAACTAACTTATACAGTATTTCCGGATGGTGTCCACACGTGATTTGTGGAGGGAAAACGATACATTTTCTGCATTAATTTTCTTCTGCATCAATATGGCCTGGAAGCCTGTCGAGACTGTAAATAAACTCCGCAGGGTTGAATAGGTTAAGTGTTTAAGAGTTACTCTTTCATCTTCTTTCTTCTCTTATTTAAAAAAATAAAATAAAATAAAACATGAAATAAAATAAAAACTCACGGTAATCAAAACGAGAGAAAAGCTCCATGTTTATAGCTTAATTCTTTTGTAATCTGAATAAAACAACAACAGCCGACTCCCCCACACCTACCCCAAAGTCTTCTTCTCCTTGTGTCCACTAATCACGTGAGTTCATGCCCTCCCACACCATTCGGGTTGTTGTTTCACTCAAGGCATCTCTGTGTTTTTTTTTCTCTTGCAAACCATTTCTTTCTTTTTCCATTACGTATATTCAAGTTTTCAAAACAACAACAGTGGAGTGATGGCCTAGAGGTAACGCGTCCGCCTAGGAAGCGAGAGAATCTGAGCGCGCTGGTTCGAATCACGGCTCAGCCGCCGATATTTTCTCCCCCTCCACTAGACCTTGAGTGGTGGTCTGGACGCTAGTCATTCGGATGAGACGATAAACCGAGGTCCCGTGAGCAGCACGCACTTAGCGCACGTAAAAGAACCCACGGCAACAAAAGGGTTGTTCCTTGCAAAATTCTGTAGAAAAATCCACGTCAATAGGAAAAACAAATAAAACTGCACGCAGGAAAAATACAAAAAAATGGGTGGCGCTGTAGTATAGCGACGCGCTCTCCCTGGGGACAGCAGCCCGAATTTCACACAGATAAATCTGTTGTGATAAAAAGAAATACAAAATACAAAACAAGAGAGAAAAAAAATAGAAAGAAAAAAGAAAAAAAGGTGGAAATCATTTTATCATCATTAGTCCTGTACGGTCTGCGTTAACTCTCTCAAGACGCTCAGCCTTCTCCCTTTCTTTCCTCCCTCAGAGACCCCATCTGATGTCCGGTGGATTGTCTGAAAGACCCAACCTGTACCTTCCGTCGTTAGGAATGCGGAATTCTTTGTCTTCGTCCCCTTCTTTAATGTGAGAACCTTCTGTTGCTTGTAAGATCTTAAATGATGTCAGCAATGGTGAAAAGCTATCTATTTTGTCGTCCGTACGGAGAGAGTTAAACGTGAAGTTTTGTTCAGTTTCGTTATTACGCTAAGTGGTTGACGTTTTAACTCTTTCCATACGAACGGCGAAAGAGACGACGTTAACAGCGTTTTACCCCAATTACCGTCATCAAAATATTGCAAGCGGAAGGCTCTTGTACTGAAGACGTGAATGTTGACAAAGAATACCACAATTCTGACGACGGAAGCTAAAGGTTGGGTCATTCAGACACCCACTGGACATCCGAGGGGTCTGTGTAGAGGAGAAGAGAGGACTGGTCGTACTGAGTGAGTTAAAATGTTGCCGATTGTCTTTTTTAACTGAGCATTAATAATTTTACTTCCCACTACCTTTTCCCTAGTTTTGTGTATTGTTTTTTTTTTTCTGATGTATACATGTCACAGTTCACGTTTTTCAATCCGATAGTTATGCACAATGTTGGAAGATATCATTTGGGTGAGAGTGTATGTTAAAAGTCATTGGGTAGTTGTACCGGTGCGCGCAAGTGCGGGAGCTGTGCGTATAGTTATGTGAATGTGCGCCTGTGTGCTTGTGGACGTGTACGATAAGATAAATATTTCGTTGACTCGAATAAGATCAATATTTTGTTGACGCATATGATTGTGTGTTCGCGTGTGCGTGTGCAGTGAACTGATTCCTAGCAGACCCCCCTCCCTCTGCCCCTCTCTCTCCCTCTCTGTCTCTGTACGTGCGTGAGTGCTTGTGTGTGTGTGCGTGCTTGTGTGTGTGTGTGTGTGTGTGTGTGTGTGTGTGTGTGTGTGTGTGAGAGAGAGAGAAAGAGAGAGACAGACAGACAGACAGACAGACACACACACACACAGACAGACACACAGCCATATACATTGAACTGAATTTATTGCAATCCGCCCGTTAAACGAAAAACAATACGTTAGCCATTTATAGAAAATAAACGAAGAAAAAAAAAAAAAAAACCCAAAAAACAACAGAACACGAATCTCGTTACGAATTACCATTTTTTACCAGTAGCTTTATGACGATGTTGACAAGAACTTACAACACACACTCTCTTTTCCCTTTCTAACCTGGTTTATGTTCACAGCTTTGACGGCTATGAAATGAAAGACTCCGATTGCCTCGTCCTTCATTTTTCCCGTATACACACAGTGGTTCATTGCGAGACAACAAAAATGTCAAACTTCAAAACGCATCCTTACAGGCCTATACGCACAAGGGATAACGAGAGTGTAAGATGCAGCTGTGTAGATGATGGCTCACAGTGGGCCAGTGGACAACGGGGTGCAGGTGGTCAAATGGTTACAGCACTGGATCCTCGGCCGAGTTTCCAAGAGTTCGATTCCCCCGTCCTCCTCCTCCTCCTCCCCCCCCCCCTGCCCGCCCCCACACCGCCCTCCCACCCGACCCCTCGCACCTGGGTGGGTTAAAGGTGGACATTTTTTTTTTTCCGATTTCCAAGGTCAACATAATTATGTGCAGACTGTGTGCAGACCTGTTTAATTAAGTG
>NC_134902.1:24581725-24586725 GCF_041734735.1 Babylonia areolata | reverse complement strand
TCTTAGACCAACAATTTCTCACTGACAGAACGTCTAGGAAGCAGCACTCTTGCCTTGTCTGGCCTGGACGGTACAAAATGACGTGTTCAAGTGGTTTTTCTGTTACAATCTCTCAGTTGTGGTCAGAACCAAATAGGGTTTTTCTTTAAGCAACGAATTTTTTTTTGTATGTGTGTGTGTGAAAGTCGACTGGAACTATCGAAGGACGAAAGTTGTTCTTGTTTTCGCTGTCAGCGTGAACGACTTTGGAGAGGGGTCCAAACCAAAACCAAGCCAAAACCAAACCAGACCACTCTAACCTTTGCGGAGCTCGTCTAAAAGAAAGGCATTTTTCATCCGGCCATATTTAAAGACACGCGCCTACTTAGTTATTCCCGACCCCGCACGTCATTGCGACGACGTCATTGGTTAAATCACGGGCTTTGCACGCGCAGGCCCACCTCAGTCCCGGGCCGACTGGAGGGAGAGACGGTGATTGGTGGAAAGCGAAGTGCGCGACGCAGTGGAGGCTGGGAAGGCGTCAGTGTGTAGGGGGTGAGAGAGGAATCTCGGGGGCTAAGGGAGGGGGGGGGGGGGGGGGGGGCTGATCAATAGCCGGTCTCCTGCCTCTCTCGGGCTTTAAAGTAAAAGTAGACGAGCTGCACGCGAAGTGATGACAAGCTGGTATAAATTGTTTTTGCAAGCAATTGGACGAGTCATTAATGGAAGGTTGTTTTCTTTTTTGTTTGTTTTTCTTTTTTACCGAGGCTGGTCTTGTTCTAGTAGTGCCTTGTTTGAACACAGGTTTGCTCGCACTCAAGTGAATGATTTTTGGGTTGGTTGGGTTAGATTTTGTCTTGTTTGATCCCTTTGGAAAGGGTATGTTTGTGTGTGTGTGTGTGTGCGTGCATGCGTGCGCGTGTGCCTGTGTGTGTGTTTGTGTTTGTGTAAGGATCAAGAAAAGAAACTCCAAATTGTTTCTCCTTCATTGTCTTTCCATTTTTATTCATCTTCCCATGACTATCACGACCATCATCATCTTCTTTATCATCACCATTTCTTCTTCTTCTTCTCCTTCTTTTTCTTCTCCCCCTCCTTCTGCTCCTCCTTCATCATCATCATCATCATCATTTCCTCCTCCTCAACCTCCTCCTCCTCCTCCTCCTCCTTCTTCTTCTCGTCCTCCTCCTTCTTCTTCTCTGTGTGTCTGCCCCTCCCCCTCCCTTCTTGAGGATATCGTTGTGTCCTTACCTTCTGAAATTCTGCCCAAGAAACTCCCATGGCTGTTTCCATGACCTCTGGCCCTGTCGCCTATTCACTCTGCCCTTTACTGGTCCAGTTATCTCTGTTTTGTTTGATGCCTGTCATGGATTGTTCTCATCAGGTAGTCAGTTTCAGTTTCCAGAGGATGCGTCACTGCGTTCGGACAAATCCATATACGCTGCACCACACCTGCTAGGAAGATGCCTGACCAGCAGCATAACCCCAAGGCGCTTAGAAATGCCTTGAGTGCATGCGTATATATTAGTGTACCAAAGAGTAGATATCTTAAGAAGATTTTTTTTTCCCATGAGGACAACACTTTTGTTGTTGTGGGTTCTTTTTTTTTCAGTGCGCAAAGTGCGTGCTGCAAACAGGACCTCGGTTTATCGTCTAATCCGAATGACAAGACGGTCAGTTTGATTTTCCATTTACATTTGAGAGACCGAGAACCGAACCCAGACCCTCACAGACACTGTATTGGCAGATGACCGTCTTAACCATTCTGCCACCTTACCCATTGACTCGACACGGGAACCCCCACCCCCCCCCCCCCCCCCCCCAAAAAAAAAAAAAAAAAAAAACCACGCTCGGTCCGGGCACTGTAAGAACTGACAGATTGGTATTTATTTCTTGATTCAGTGGGTGGTGGTGCGTGACCGTTCTATGCTGGTGGAGCGATTTGTCCAATTAGTTCTTGTAATGTTAATCACTGGGACTGCCACAGGTTTTGCCCGTCATGAAGTGACATTGTGTCAATGGCCTTTCTTTTTGTCTTTTTGTGGGGGTTACTTGGCCTGCGTGTATTCTTTTTTTGCTTCTCTTTCGCTTCTTTTATTTATTTATTTTTATTTATTTATTTTTTTTTTAAATCTCGAGGTGTTAAGCGGAATAACTGCGTCTCAAGCGTTGCTTGGTATGATTAAAAAGAGTTGATGAGTTTAGCGGCGTAATTTGCATGTGTAAAGCATGAACAGCTCAACAGTGTCGACATTGTTTATCAGAGTGAAGATACCAAATGAATATAGATAAATTTATCACCAGTTCCGCGAAACACGTAAGCACTGCGAATGTCCTCTTCTCTGGGTACATCGGTCTATGAAATAAAAAACAAAAAAACCCATCCCATTTCCCCAAACAGACCCCCCCTCCAAAAAAAAAACAAAAAAAACCCCCAAAAAAACCCCAACCCCCCCCCCCCAAAAAAAAAACAAACAAACAAAAAACAACAACAAAAAACAACAAAAACCAAACACACACACACACACACACACACACACACACACACACACTCACGCACACCAAAACCAAACAACAACACGTCTACCGACCGAGTACTATACAAATGTTCCGAAATCACTCCAAGAGGCGAGAAACACTGGCCTCAGATTGCGCGTGCACGTTCATCGCGTGCGGTCCGTCAGTGAAGACAATCGGGGCCAGACTGAAAGCTGGCTGGACCAGCGCTGGCGGCCAGGCACAACACACGCCACGATAAATCAGGTGAATTTGACGTCTTCGGTCCATGGAGGGTTTGTGTAGTTCAGCCGGATCTTCGTTGAAAGGGAAAAACTAAGAAGAAGAAGAAGAAAAGAAAGGCGGTCGGGGGCTGGGGGTGGGGTGGGGTGGGTAAGTGAGTCTTTATCGGCTGACGTGACTAGGAAGGATCATAGACTGTATTTGTTGTGATGTGGTATGGGCACTTGCTTTTGAGCTCTGCACATCTAAGCTTTTAATGTGTCGTGTACTAGTCTCTGACTGTTTGCATTAATTTTGTGTCTGACTGTTTGCACATTCAAGTTTGTTTCTTTTTGTTGTTTTCACTGTGTGTCATTTGCTGGTGTCTCTGTTTGCCTTCAACTGTGCACATTTAAGTGTGTTTTTTTTAATTGTTTGCCTTCGACTGTGGACATTTAAGGTTTTAGAGTGTCATGTGTTGGTGTCTCTGTTTGCCTTCAACTGTGGACATTTAAGGTTTTAGAGTGTCGTGTGCTGGTGTCTCTGCCTAAAACTGTACACATTTCAGTTTTTTAACTGTTTGCTTTCAGCTTTTGTTTTTTTTTTTTTTTTTTTCCTCAGTTGCATGCAGGACTCGGAGCACCAGAATGTGTTGGGTTTTTTTCCCTCTCTGTCTCTGTCCCTCTGTCTGTCTGTCTGTCTGTCTGTCTGTCTGTCTGTCTCTCTCTCTCTCTCTCTCTCTCTCTCTCTCTTTCTCTCTTTTGGGTGCTTTCACACACACGCCTTCTTCATTGGGGGAAAAAACCCACCAAAAAAACAACTTTGTTTCCTTCTGTTGTTTTTGTTTTTTGTTTTTTGTTTTTTTAATATAACATGTCAATTTTTGATTAATACATTGTTTCTAAATGTATTCAAAGCAGTATTCTTTGTTTGCCTTCAACTGTGCACATTTAAGGTTTTTAGAGTGTCATGTGCTGGTGTCTCTGTTTGTCTACAACAGCACATTTAAGTTTCGTAACTGCTTGTCTTCAAATGTGCACATTCAAAATTTTAGAGTGTCATGTGCTGGTGTCTCTGTTTGCCTACAACTGTGCGCATTTAAGTTCTTTTTAACTGTTTGCCTTCAACTGTGCACATTTATGTTTTTAGAGTGTCATATACTACTACTAGTGTCTCTGTTTGTCTGCACATGATGGAGTCTCCCGTCGGACCGACGGATGAGTAGGCAGGCAGGCTTATCTGTCGGTGTGTGTCCTCATATGGGAGAATAGGCCGATTCTGGATGCTCAGCACTTACCACAGGTGTTGCAAGGGAAAACGTCTCCAGAAGTTGAGCCCTGCTTCCTTCGCTCACGCTTCTCCTTAATGGCCAGCGTTCTCTTGTTTTCAAACGTCTTTATGCCACCAGAGCACAGCATCCTCCAGCGAGAGCGGTCAAGGGCATCAGTTCCTGACCAGTACAGGTGACTTTTTTTTTTTTAGTGAGGAAGAGTTGTGCAGTCCCTTCCCCACTTTCTCGCCTACCGACGCTCACAGTCCCACAGGTGCATCCAACCTGTATACACACAAATGTGAGAAAGATGAACATGAGCAAGTGTACCTACCCATGCTACAAACATCCATCAACAACAGGGGCACCAGCGTGCGTACTAGGGCACATAAATGGGCACACGCACCAACTTTCACTTTTACATTTGCACATAAACACACACACACACACACACACACACCTGACTTACTTTGTCTCTCTCTGTACCTTTAAATTAACTCACAAACGCGTAATAGGAAGCGCACCTAAAACAATACTGCAGAGCTTGAAATAAAACGTATGCGCCTGCAGAAGCGAAAGTTAGGTCGCGGTACAGATTGTCACCCAGGTACAGATCGTCACCCCGGCAAAGAATGTCACCCTGGTACAGATTGTCACCCCCGTACAGATTGTCACCCCAGTACAGAATTTCACCCCGGTACAGATTGTCACCCCGGTACAGATTGTCACCCGGTACAGAATGTCAACCCCGTACAGATTGTCACCCAGGTACAGAATATCACCCGTACAGATTGTCACCCTGTACAAAATGTCACCCCGGTAGAGATTGTCACCCCGGTACATAATGTCACTCCGGTACAGAATGTCTCCCCGGTACAGAATGTCACCCCGTACAGATTGCCACCTCGGTACAGAATGTCACTGTGGGTGACAGTTTGTTCCGGTATGTCACATATTCACATCCACTGCGGACCAGATTGTCGTCATTTTGTTAAGTTGCAGTATTAGATTGGATCTGACTAGTCACCTGTAT
>NC_134902.1:24571725-24574225 GCF_041734735.1 Babylonia areolata | reverse complement strand
GACCAGTTAGAAGTTTGATTCATCGATTCCGTCTGAATGCCCTTCGAACTAAATTTTGCAAAAAATATACAGTGTCTGTGCGGGAAAAAAGTCAATGTCTCCCACATACTTGTCCAGTGTCCACAAACAAGACAACTGTTCTTTCAAAAACTAGCCGACCAGTTTCCACCAAACACATATTTGTCCATCGGAGGTGTTTTGAATAATTATTCATTACTTTAAAAAAAATCTGAATGTTTGATTCAAAGTCCAGTCCTTTGACTGATCACGTTTTTGTTATGGTAAGCATGCTTTTCACTGGTATCTGGATGATTAACTCACTGTTATAAGTCATGTTATAATTCACTGTTAGTACAGTCCTTCGTAGTTCTTCGTTTTCCACTACTCACTTCAGTCATCCCACTACCTCTTCTCATGTACCCCACGCCTCATCTCCCATGCACACATACCCCTCCAACCTCTACGGCCCCCACACCCTCTTTTTTTTTCTCGTCTAATATCACTAAACAGTGAAAAGACGTTACACTAAACAAACACACAGAGAACACTGCTGTGGAATCGGAACCTCATTGACGTAGTTCCAGGAACATTTCATTTGAGGCACACAGTAAGCCTTCCAGTCACAGTCGGTGGAGAGCCCATCAGGGAGGTGGAGTCTTTAGTCTACTTGGGAAGCGTGGTTGACCGACAGGGAGGCACGGACCGAGACGTCACAGCCAGAATCGGCAAGGCAAGAACAGCTTTCATCATGCTCAAGAACATCTGGGCATCTGGAGCAATCAGTATGAAAACCAAACTCCGCATATTCAACTCCAATGTGAAGTCGATTCTGCTCTACGGATGCGAGACATGGCGGACAATACAGACGATGCAGCAGAAGATTCAGACATTCTTCAACACCTGTCTGAGGCGCATCTACAAGATCCGATGGCAGGAGAAGATCCGAAACGAAGATCTGTGGGAGCGAGCAGGACAGGAACCAGTGGCCAAGCAGATACTGCGGAGGAAGTGGGGTTGGATCGGACACATCCTCAGGAAGCCAGCGTCCAGCATCACACGCCAAGCCCTGACCTGGAACCCGCAGGGAAAGAGGAAGAGAGGCCGGCCTCGCAACAGCTGGAGGCGAGATACCGAGGCAGAGCTGAAGCAGCAAGGGACCAACTGGACTGGAATGGCCAGAACAGCTCAGAACAGAGTGCGATGGCGAGGGGTCGTCAATGGCCTATGCTCCACCAGGAGCAGTGGGCAAAATGAATGAATGAATGATACAGTAGGCCTGTTCCTTTTTGGTGTGGGTGCAGTGGTCAAAAACGGTTGGAGCGCACCTGGGGCTGTATTCAAGACAAAATTCATTTTTCCTTCAGGCAAGTTATCTTTGACATGGTTGTGACCCACGGGTACAGTTTACCTTGAAGGATAAGTTATCTTCGTATTCAAGACACACAGTTCGCTCAGACAGCTAACCCATCTTAAAAAAAAAAAAAAAAAAAAAAAAAAAAAAATCCCAAGATTCCCCATTTGCGCATGCTGTCAGTTTCACTTCTCATCGCACCACAGCTCGAACATTGTCAAGAGAGTTCGCGAAACACGCGCTATCCGTAAAGTACGCTTGTTTTCCCTTTGAAAAAAACAAGAAAGAAAACTGCTGCAAAAGGATCCGCCATATTTACCTCTGCTTCGTGGGCAGTCACCCTTGACAGGTAGTAAGGGTAAGTTGCCTTCGGGTTTGTGGACATGTGAGTAGACTCTTGTGTTCATGATACTGGGTATTGCTTACCCTCTGGCAACTGCTTTGCCTCAGGCAGATTACCCGCAGGTACACATTTACCCTCAGGCACGATGGTCTCTTGAATACAACCCCTGGAGAGTTAAGGGTAGAGATTTTTTTCCAGTCTCCCATGTACAGACCTGCTAGTGCCTGAAACCCCCTCAATGTGTACATGCATGCAGAAGATCAAATACGCACATCAAAGATCCTGTAATCCATGTCAGCATTCGGTGGGTTACAGAAACAAAAATATACCCAGCATGCATACCACCGAAATCGGAGTATGGCGGGTTAAATAAATAGAACGGCCATACACGTAAACTGTTACTGTCTTTGTGTGCGTGCGTGACTGAAACCTGATTGAATGATAGTGAAAACAAATGATCAAGGCAGCTGTCGGTCGGCTCTACCCAGGTAGGCAGCCTGTTGTGCAAATGACTCCTTGTTTGTAAAGTGCTTGGAACTTGGTCTCTCTACCGAGGATAGGCGCCATATAAATATCCAGATCATCATCATTATCGGTGGACTGTCTCTCTTGATCTATCCTTTTGTTATCTTTTTTTTTCTTTTTTTTGCCATTCACTACCTTGTCTTAACATGCTTTACATTCTTTATTTCCTTATTTTGTTTATCTCTCTCTTTCACACACACACACACACACACACACACACACACACACACACACACACACACACACACAGAGACACACACACATATATATATATATATATA
>NC_134902.1:24561725-24569225 GCF_041734735.1 Babylonia areolata | reverse complement strand
CAGAGCGGTTCGGTTTTCGTGGCGGCGAAATCACATCACTCATTCACAATAGACAGCACTGGCTGTCTTAGATAGGGCGGTGATAATCTACTTTCGTCTCTTCCTCACCTTTTATATATATATATATATATATATATTCTTTTTTAATTTCATTTTAAGTTTTTATTATTATTATTATTCTTTTTTTTTTCAACTTTCCACACTCTCTCCATCTCCACCCACAATTGCCCACCGCTTGCGGAGGATTTATTTCCCTTTGCCCAAAAGGCGGATGAAGGACGTGGGTTGTCCCCCATACCAGAAGTGGGCACTGCAACAGGACGGACAGTCAGGGCAACGTGGAGTAAAAGGCAGGACACTTTATCTGTCTTGTGCTGCTGGTCATTCTGATCACAGGAAATAAAGACTTTTCAAACGCTGCCGTCACGACTGAAGGGTTGTTCTTTGGAGGGTGTTTTTTTTTTCTCTCCTCCCCCCCCCCGCCCCCCCTCCTTTCTTTTTAACCTATTTCATTTCCTTCAATTCTGAAGGTCAAAATCACCATGAGAAACAAAAACCTTTTCTCACACACAACCACCCACACACACTTATACAAGTAAGCACCCATCTCTCTTATCTCCCCCTTGTTTAATACGACGTAGAACTGTTCTTTAGAAGTCATGTCCTCGAAGCACGATTCTCGACCGTGAATGTGTGCAGAAATTATTCTAATACCTCTCTGCATCTCTCTTTCTCTCCCCCAACACCTTTTCTTTTTCTTTTTTTTGTGTGTGTATTTCTTCCTGAGTGCAGTTTTATTTGTGTTGTCCTATCGAAGTGGAGTTTTCTACAGAATTTTGCAAGGAACACCTTTTTGTTGCTGTGAGTTCTTTTAAGTGCATGCTGCACACGGGACCTCGGTTTATCGTCTCATCCGAATGACTAGCGTCCAGACCACCACTCAAGGTCTAGTGGAGGCGGAGAAAATATTGGCGGCTGAGCCGTGATTCGAACCAGCGCGCTCAGATTCTCTCGCTTCCTACTAGGCGGACGCGTTACCTCTAGGCCATCACTCCACCATCTCTGTCTTGTCTTGCCTTTCCATTCCCCTTGGCCATACCCACCCCTGTCTCTCCCTCTTTCATCTCATTCTTTCTTTCCCACTCTCTGTCTGTCTGTCCATCTCACCCCCCCCCCTTCTCTCTATCAAGGACAGGAAGAATAGGCCACTAATAAGATCTTAGTCCTTGAATATAAAAACGCTTTGAGTTCTGAGCTCTCTGTGTGTGTCTCTGTCTCTGTCTGTCTGTCTGTCTCTTTCTTTCTCTCTCTCTCTCTCTCCCTCCTCTCTTTCTACCAAACCGTATCACTCCTTTCCTAGTTTTTCTCTCATATTCCAACGCCCCTCACCTTACCTGTCTTCTTTCTCTCTCTCTCTGTCTCTCTGTCTCTGTCTGTCTGTCTGTCTCTCGAAGTTTAATTTGTTTCACTTTTTGCTTTCACCATTTCATTCGTTTATTGTGAGGGTTTGTTAGAAACTGAAAGTAAACTGATGCATTCACCCATGTCATAAGGACCACATGGCCAATGACATTAAAGTGTCAAAGCGTCTCTCTCTCCTCTCTCTCTCTCTCTCGCTCTCTCTCTTGTCCCCAGCTGACCCCAGGCTTGGATGTCCCTCTGCCCCCCCCCCCACCCCCACCCCCCCTCCCCACTCCCAGCTGTCCAGAGACTACCAACCGCTTCAGTCTCAGACTGATTCCATTTTCATAGCATAGCCAAGGCGGCGAAATCACATCACTCGCTGACTACTGAAGGGAAAGAGTAGCAAGCTGAGAATGGGCGGTGGTGGACATTTCCTTTCATCCCTCCCTCACCAACCTAGCCCCCCCCCCCTCCCTTCTCCTCCCCCCCCCACCCCCCCCCCCCCCCCCCCCGACCCCCCCACCCCCATCCCTTCCCCTCTTACCACCAGCGTCTCTTCTTGTCTCCACGACTTGTAGCATAAGATTTATCCCCCCCCCCCCCTCCTTTTTTTTTTTAGGTGGACGAAGAACGTGGATTGTTTCCCTTGCCTCCTGAAGTGTGGGAGCGGCAAATGGAACAGAACAGTCGGGACAGTGAGAAGGAGAAGAGGAAGAAGAAGAAGAAGAGGAAGAAGCTGTGGACACCTTATCCGTCTTATGCTGCTGGTCATTCTGGGTGGAAAGGTGCATTGGGCATCCACATGCATGCGCGCTGGTTTATTTGTATATATATATATATATATATATATATATATATATATATATATATATATGTGTGTGTGTGTGTGTGTGTGTGTGTGTGTCTGTGTGTCTGTGTGTGTCTGTGTGTGTGTGTGTGTTTATGTGCGTGCATGTTCATGAGCTTGAAGGCTCGTACGTGCTTGCAGTGTGGCATTTCTCTCTCTCTCTGTGTGTGTGTGTGTGTGTGTGTGTGTGTGTGTGTGTGTGTGTGTTTCCGTGCGTGCGTGTGTGTGTGCGTGCATGTCCATGAGCTTGAAGGCTCGCAAGTGCTTGCAGTATGACATATGTGTGTGTGTGTGTGTGTGTGTGTGTGTGTGTGTGTGCGCACGCGCGCGCGCGTCTAATTCATAAACGAACTATTAAATAAATTCACTTTTAACCTTTATCCCAGACACAACAGTGTGACGCGAGTAATGATTTTGCCTAGATATGAGCTTAAGACATTTTTGTTGTTGTTGTTGAAAAAAGATGATGATAATGACGATACAAACACCATCACCAACAAAAATGTCAAAATAATAACGCTAACAATAAATCAGACAGCATCACCACCCACCCACCTTCCCTCTCTTCAAGCCTCCCTCGACCCCGGCCCCCCCCCCCCCCCCTACCCCCCATTCCCTCAGCACCCACCCCCACCCCCACACCCACCCCTGTCCGTCCTCGATTTCTCCAGTTTTTTGTCAGGCTGCTGCCTGAGATCTAGTCAGTAGTGCGTGCGTGCGCCAGTGTGGGTGTCACAACATATCGAGTAAACCTGTGAGAGAGAAAAAAGAGGTTTGCGTGCAGGACAGGCAGTACATGGCAGGCAAGCTGCTGTCCCACTCCACACAGTTCTCGGTGAAGTGCTTTGCGTGCAGTGTCTGTTTTGCTGCTGTGGGAGTGTGTGTGTGTGTGTGTGTGTGTGTGTGTAGAGAGAGAGGATTTGATTTATCTGTCTGTCATAGATCTCTCTCTCTCTCTCTCTCTCTCTCTCTCTCTCTCTCTCTGTGTGTGTGTGTGTGTGTGTGTGTGTGGATGGGAGTGCCTAGTGTGAGGGAGAAAGACAACAAGAGAGAGAGAGAGAGAGAGAGAGAGAGAGAGAGAGGAACCATATATGTATATTTTTTTTATTGTATGGACCATACGACCCGTTACAACGGATCGTGCTGACAAATTCTACATAAGCTAACACTTAGTTACAGCATACGATGGACAGCCAACCAACCGATCAATCAATCAATCAGTCAACCAACCAATCAATCAATCAATCAACCAACCAACCAATCAATCAATCAGTCAACAAAATTTAATAGGAAATAAAAGAATCAAAGAAAAAGAAAAAAAATAGCTTTAAAGACGTCGCTTTCCACATTAAACATCATCTGCCAAGGTGAAAGAGGGCAGTGCCAGCTTTGCATCGGACGTTGAAACCCAATCAGGATGTCACTTGTGTGTTTTTAGGGGAAACAAATAATTCAGTCGTAAATCGTTTAAATCGGTGTAGTGGAAAAGAAAATGTAGTTCCGTTTCTATAGCATTGTGAGACAGACTGTGAGAGTGAGATAGATAGATAGATAGATAGATGGATATATAGATAGATAGAGAGAGAGAGAGACAGACAGACAGACAGACAGACAGACAGACAGAGAAAGAGGTTGAGAGAGAGCGAGCGAGAGAGATAGAGAGATAGAGAGAGAGAGAGAGGGAGAGAGCGAGCGAGAGGAATATATACATATATATGTGTGTATATATATATGTGTGTGTGTGTGTGTGTGTGTGTGTGGAGAGAGAGAGAGAGAGAGAGAGAGAGAGAGAGATGCAGACACACAGACATACATGCTCACACACAGACACTGAGACAGACAGAGAGAGACAGACACCCAGCCAGACGGACAGACCCACACCCACACACACACACCCACACACACACACACACACACACACACACACACACACACACACACACACACACACGGGTAGGGGTGCGGGGGGGCGACAGAGATGATGTGGTCTTTCCCCTCTCAGCCAGCGGAAGATTATTGTTTTATGTCGGACCCAAACGAACAGTGGAGGTCGTTTCCTCTCATTCCGCTCAAAGCATTAAGTTTCACTGTGTGCCTGTTGTTTGTGTGTTTGCTTGCGTGTTTTGATTATCTCACTGGGTGTTTTGCCTCTCATGCAACACCGGAAAGGCAGAGAGAGAGAGAGAGAGAGAGAGAGAGAGAGAGAGGGAGAGAGAGAGAGAGAGAGAGAGAGAGAGAGGCAGACAGACTGACAGATAGACAAACATACACTCAAAGATGCCGACATACAGACAGACAGACAGACAGTTAGATGCACATGCAAACAGACACACAAGTGATTGATTGATTGATTGATTGAAGAGAGAGTGAGAGAGAGAGACGGAGAGAGAGAGAGACAGAGAGAGAGAGAGAGAGAGAGTGATCAGACAGACACACAAGTGATTGATTGATTGATAGAAGAGAGTGAAAGAGAGAGAGAGAGAGAGAGAAAGAGAGAGAGAGAGAGAGAGAGAGAGAGAGATCAGACACACAAGTGATTGATTGATTGATTGAAGAGAGAGAGAGAGAGAGAGAGAGAGAGAGAGAGAGAGAGAACGAACGAACGAACGAACGAATGTTTTATTCAGATAAGGCAAGAGCCCCTCACTGATGGGGGATTCAATTATAAATGATAATGAGAAAATGACTTGACACAATAAATCGACAATTCAAATCAACCAAAAATAGTTAACACAAATATTCAACAACATTCACGAAGTAACTGTATGTAATCTATTCAATGCTTCGTGTATATATATAGCTAAGTTATGCAGAGTACATTCGTGCCTTGAAGACATGAGTAAACTAAAACTAAAACAAGAGAGGCAAGGCCTTCAAGACTCACTTGTGACACACGCTGGATCCAGTAAAAGAATCACATGGGGGTGGGCGGAGGGGGGTGGGGGAGGGAAGGGGGCGGGGGGCTGAGATAAAAGAAAAATCGTTAAAATGGGTCCTGTATTGATAAGCTTGGTATGATAAAACAACAACAACAACAACAACCACCAAACATCAGGTCTGCTACGGGGATCAAACCAAACATGATCTGTTCAGAAACAAGTATAGTCTCATCCCCAACACCACGCCACATCTGAAGAACTGGTCGACCACATCTAATATCTAATGCCATGGGTCTTTTTAGCGCAATAAAATATAATTGTATTTGAGGTAATAACACCATTCAAATCATGTTTTCTTGACATATCTCGATTATTTAAGAAATTCTTTTAATTCGGCCGTAAAGGAGACTTTGACATCGCCTCAGGCACACTGCAACATGTATAGATCTGCACAAACCAGTCTGACAACAGGCTGACCGAAAGTGAAAGAAACCCTTCGATCCATTTTTCTTTAATGTTCATTCCAGTTAATTAAGTATCCACTTTAGAATATTCATATGCAGTAAACACGACGATGCCACACATATAGTGACACACACTGTCAAACAAACCACACGCAAAGGAGTGGACCTGTCACAACGAAACTTACTGCTGAGGGAAGAGGTGAGTTTTGTGACCAGATTTGAAAGAAGTGTGGGACGGGCGCAATAGCCGAGTGGTTAAAGCGTTGGACTGTCAATCTGAGGGTCCCGGGTTCGAATCACGGTGACGGCGCCTGGTGGTAAAGGGTGGAGATTTTTACGATCTCCCAGGTCAACATATGTGCAGACCTGCTAGTGCCTGAACCCCCTTCGTGTGTATATGCAAGCAGAAGATCAAATACGCACGTTAAAGATCCTGTAATCCATGTCAGCGTTCGGTGGGTTATGGAAACAAGAACATACCCAGCATGCACACCCCGAAAACGGAGTATGGCTGCCTACATGGCGGGGTAAAAACGGTCATACACGTAAAAGCCCACTCGTGTGCATACGAGTGAACGTGGGAGTTGCAGCCCACGAACGCAGAAGAAGAAGAAGAAGAAAGAAGTGTGGGAGTCAGAATGTCGGTTATGAGAGAGCCTGTTCCACGTTTTTTGCGACTGAAATGAAAATGATACGTGTCCACAGTCTTACTTCTTACATGAGGTATCCTGAGAAGTCAAGTATCAGAAGAAGAACAGAGTTGGCAAGAGATACTTTGGGTCATACTTGCTGGCTGCAGAAAAAAGTCAGTGGATAGCTTATGGTGTATTCGATCAGAAACAGGCAACCAGTGGAGAGACGGAAGGAGAGGAGAAATATGGAGACACAGAGGCTCAGTTCTGAGAGAAAGTATGTGTGAGAGAAAGTGTGGGGTTGTAAAACAACAACACCAAAACAGCGTGGGACTAACAGTCACTTTCCTCGCAGTGCTGTGACAGTGAGGTGAACACTTGTTCACTGATGGCATCTGCATTATGAGCCTTTTTGGTTTCTTTGTTCATTCATTTGTCTCCGTGTGTGTGTGTGTTTGTGTATGTGTGTGTTTGCACTCTCCTTTTCAACTGTTGACGTTTTATGCCCGAAGTGGATGCCCGTCAAGTCATATAAAGGTCAAGGTGAAGAATTGCATGGACTTTGTGACGTTGAAAACAAAGATTTGATGTTCTGTCACACTTTCGCTTCTCCCGGTTAGAACTTCGGAAACGATTGTTTCATCTGCAAGAAGGTCTGTTTTCTAAAGTCCGAGGTAAGAAATGCTAGCGTGATTTGTGTTTGTTATTTAAGACAATGGCGGTTTTCATCGCAAACAATACAGGTTGCTCCTCTCTCTCTCCCCTTTGCTCCACTTGTCTCTGTCTCTCGCTCTCTGACATGCACTAACTTTCTGTCTCTTTCTGCCTGTCTCCTGTTGGCTCAATGTGCCAGGCTTTGGTGTTTAAAACCAAAATCTGTCCACTGATGTTAAAGACAATGTCGCGATCTCTGTTGCAAACAGTTTTAGAACAGACTTCCTAATCTGTTTTGCAGGTTGTTTTCTGTTCTCTGATTTGAGACGAGAAAATCATATTTCAGTTATATTACTTTTAGACAATAGGTCTGAACCAACACAATCTCTATGCCCTGACGAAGCTGGTAGGTGTGTGGGCATAATTATGGTCAGCCATTAACTGGCACACGTACGCCGTAACAAAGCTGTTTTTGCGGCATCCATAATTGTCGCCCTGCACATAATTATTGTCGCCTTGGGTCCATGACATCAGATGAAGGTTCGAATCCTGAGGTCGTGGCAAGGATCGCATAAACAGCAGCTGTGATAGCAAGACTCAGACCATATGGAGAGAGAGAA
>NC_134902.1:24546725-24556725 GCF_041734735.1 Babylonia areolata | reverse complement strand
TGTCTGTTTCTCTCTCTCTCTCTCTCTCTCTCTCTCTCTCTGCCTCTCCGTGTCTCTCTGAGTAATGGCGAATCATGTTTGTTTATTAGGGCTGTGTAGAAGCGAAATCATTTTCAAACCCATTCCGTCTCTAATTAACGTGTTTTGCTTCCTGATTAATTTTGTTTTTATCTCCCACCCTGCCTGTCTGCCTGCATGCATGCCTGTCTGTCTATCCGTCTGTCTGTCTGTCTGTCTATTTGTATGTATGTTTCTGTCTTCTGCCTTTCTCTTTTCTCTCTGTCACGGTCTGTCTGTCTCCATATATCTCTGTTTCTTCCTTCTCACCCCTTCTATCTGTCTGTCTGTCTGTCTGTCTGTCCCCCCTGTCTCTAGCTATCTTTTCCATGTTCTCATCTTAATTCACATTCCATCTTTCTCTCTGTGTGTGTCCGTGTGTGCGTGCGGTGCGTGCGTGTGTGTGTGTGTGTGTGTGTGTGTGTGTGTGTGTGTGTGTGTGTGTGTGTGTGTGTGTGTGTGTGTGTGTGTGTGTGTGTACTTAACATATGTCTCTGTCAAACTATCTGTGTGTTTCTGTTCTTCTTGTTGCCTATCTGTCTGTCCGTCAGTCTGTTTGACTGGCTATCTGTGTCCCTCTCTCTCTCTCTCTTTTTTTTTTTTTTTTTTGATGGTGGGTAGTGTTTGATGCTTTTCCTTAGCCCATGGTTTCTTGGTAATAACTTGATAAATGTTTGTTTTATTTACTAAAATGCATTATACATATTCTTTGTTTATTTTATGCCCCAGGGCTGGCGTACAAAAACAAAAAAACAATCATACATACCACACACACAAAAAAAAGTTAATCGCTCACCCCCTTTCACTGGTTAATAATTCCATTTCGATTCGTTTCGTCTCTCTGTCTCTGCCTCTCCGTGCCGGCCATGTGGTGCAAGCATATATATATATATATATATATATATATATATATATATATATATATAGAGAGAGAGAGAGAGAGAGAGAGATTTGTCCGAACGCAGTGACGCCTCCATGAGCTACTGATACTGATACTGAGACTGCCCCCAGAACAACCTCTGCTGAAGCTGCAGAAGCTGAAATGGGAGCTGGCAGTCACGTGCACTCGAGTGAAACGGTTTTTTTTTTGTTTGTTTGTTTTCGTTTGTTTGTTTATTTTGTTTTGATACACAATAATAATTGTTCGATTTCGGAAACAATACTTCCCTGCTGCCTGAGTGGTTAACATTTAAAATGGGAAGAAGAAGAAGAAGAAGAAGAAAGTAGTAGTAGTAGTAGAAGGAGGAGAAGGAGCAGCAGTAGTAGTAGTAATAGTAGTAGACGTAGTAATAGTAAAAGAAGTAGTAGTAGTAGGAGGAGGAGGAGGAAGAGTAGGGTAGGTGGAGCAGCAGCAGCAGTAGTAGTAGGAAGAGGAGGAGGAGGAAGAAGAGGAGGAGGAAGAGGAGGAAGAGCAGGGTAGGTTTAGCAGCAGTAGTAGTAATAGTAGTAGTAGTAGTAGTAGTAACAGTAATAGTAGTAGGAGGAGGAGGAGGAAGAGCAGGGTAGGTTTAGCAGCAGCAGTAGTAGTAGTAATAGTAGTAGAAGTAGTAGTAGTGAAAGTAGTAGTAGTAGTAGCAGTAGAAGTAGTAGTAGTACTAGGCGGAGGAGGAGGAGGAGGAAGAACAGGGTAGGTGTAGCAGTAGCAGTAGTAGTAGTAGTAGTAGTAGTAGTAGTAGTAGTAATAGTAGCAGTAGTAGTAAAAGTAGTACAAGAAGGAGGAGGAGGAAGAGGAGGGTAGGTGTAGCAGCAGCAGCAGAAGCAGTAGTAGTAGTAGTAGTGGTAATAGTAGCAGTAGTAGTAAAAGTAGTAGTAGTAGTAGGAAGATGAGAAGGAGGAAAAAGAGGAGGGTAGGTGTAGCAGCAGTAGTAGTAGTAGTAGTAATAGCAGCAGTAGTAGTAAAAGTAGTTAGTAGTAGGATGAGGAGGATGAAGAGCAGAGTAGGTGTAGTAGTAGTAGTAATAGTAGTCGTAAAAGAAGTAGGAGGAGGAGGGTGTGTGCAGCAGCAGCAGTAGTAGTAGCAGCAGCAGCAGCAGCAGCAGCAGTAGTAGTAGTAGTAGCTGCAGGTGTAGTCGGATCGTGATGGCAGTCGCAGGCAGGCAGACAGACGAACAAAGAGATTCTTTCAATACAGACGAACACAGACAGAAACATAGGGACTTGGATGGAGAGAGGAGATTTACACGATAAAACACAAACTCAGCAACAAGCACATCACACACACACACACACACACACACACACACACACACACACACACACACACACACACACACAAGAGCAACATGCACACACACACACATGAGAGAGAGAGAGAGAGAGAGAGAGAGAGAGAGAGAGAGAGATTAGCCCTTCCACTGTTGCCTGTCAGCGTTCATTTCCTGAAGTGGCGGTGATGTCTCGGGCCTGGTTGTCTCCCATTTCCTCCCATCAATCCCCACCGGAAATGACACAAACAACAATGGCCGCTAACTGCTCTTCATTCCTTCCTTCCTTCCTCCGTTCCTTTATTCTTTATTATCACTTCACTCAGCCTCCTAAAGTCAGGGACAGAATCAAACTGACGATACGGACACAGTTGCATAGTTACAGAAAGTAGGATTTAAACCCACTTCAAGGGCAATAAGGTAGGTGATAATTTACAGGTGATCGGATTATTATTATTATTATTATTATTATTATTATTATTATTATTATTATTATTATTATTATTATTTTACAACCGAGAATATAAAGAGGGCAAAACATGCAGGTGAACAAACAGGGGGAAGATGGCAGAATGGTAAGAGATGCTTGTCTACCGACACCGAAAAATTGTTGTCGGTCTTGCAAGAAACATCCAACTGCTTCCTGGACATTCAAAACTGGATGACTCGAAATAAGTTACAATTGAACGCGGACAAAACTGAAGCAATGATCATAGGAACTAAACAAAAACTGTCTTCCATCACAATTGACACAATCAAACTTGGCAGTACATCCATCCCTCTTTCCAGATCAGTCAGGAACCTCGGTGTTGTCCTTGACAATACACTGTCCATGCAAAAATTTATGAGTCAGACATGTCAGTCCTGCTACTGTCAACTGCGGCGCATCAGTGCCGTCCGGAAGTATCTGTCCACTGACGTAACATCTAGACTTGTTGTTTCTCTCTCGCCTTTACTACTGTAACTCTCTATTGTCTGGTTTGCCTGCTTCATCCATTCAGTCCCTTCAGCGCATACAAAACCTTGCTGCCCGACTCGTCCTCAGAAAGAAAAGATCTGAGCAAATCACTCCTCTTTTGCAACATCTCCACTGGTTCCCTGTCTCACACCGAATAAAGTACAAGATCAGCACTCTGTTATAGAAACTGCCCCTTCCTATCTCTGCGGCTGCCTTCACCTCTACACTCCATCTCACTCACAGCGATCGGCTTCGGATCCACTCTGTTTACGCATACCCAGATTCAAACACTCGACTGCTGGCCGCCGTTCTTTCTCTGTCTCTGGACCTTGCAATTGGAATGAACTTCCTCTTTCGCTTCGTCAAGTCTCCACACTCAGCTCTTTCAAGTCGGGCCTTAAAACCCACCTCTTCCCAAAATAGCCTCCCTTGCCTGCCTCTTCCTTGTCTTCAGTTTCTACAGTTTTAGAGTTATGCATGCGTGTGAATGACTGGTGCGAAAGCGCTTTGATTTGTCTCTGCACAAGATTCAGCGCTATATAAATACCATTATTATGATTATTACATGAGGGGTCTGGGACTGAATCACGGTCTCGCCCTTTCTCCCACGTTTGACTGGAAAGAGTGGTCATGAATGCAAAGAGTGGTGAGAAAGAGTGGTCATGAGCTTTTTATGTAACTTGTTATATTTTTCTTTCATGTAAAGCGCCCTGAGCACTTAGAGAGAAAGGGCGCTATATAAATGTACATTATTATTATTATTATTAAAATCAAACTGAGTGTTTAGTCATATCGGATGAGACGATAAAGGGAGGTGCTTGGCACACAACACAACCCCCCACCCCCACTTCCCTCCCCCGCCCCCCTCAAAGAAACAACAACAACAACAACAAAACCACCAAAAAAAACAACAACCGACAAACAAGCAAAAAGACCGTGGCAACGAGAGTGTTCTCATCTGACAAAATTATGCAAACGAAATCCATCCAATGTGATAGGTACACAAATATATATATATGCATGCATGCACTCAAGGCCCGACGAAGCACATTGGGTTATAAATGCTGCTGGTCAGGCATTTGCGTAGCAGGGGTGGTGTAGTGTGAATGTGTTTATCTGCATGCAGTCACTTCTTGAGAAACTCAAACTGAACAAATTTTGTTGAAGTCACAGTGGTCACAGAGTCTGATGTAAGCTTTTTGAGTGGGAAAATAAGGCCGACGGGCGCAATAGCCGAGTGGTTACAGCGTTGGACTTTCAATCTGAGGGTCCCAGGTTCGAACCTCGGTGACGGCGCCTGGTGGGTAAAGGGTGGAGATTTTTCCGATCTCCCAGGTCAACATATGTGCAGACCTGCTACTGCCTGAACCCCCTTCGTGTGTATACACAAGCAGAAAATCAAATACGCACGTTAAAGATCCTGTAATCCATGACAGCGATCGGTGGGTTATGGAAACAAGAACATGCCCAGCATGGACACCCCCGAAAGCGGAGTATGACTGCCTACATGGCGGGGTAAAAACGGTCATACACGTAAAAGCCCACTCCTGTACATACGAGTGAATGTGGGAGTTGCAGCCCACGAACGCAGAAGAAGAAGAAGAAGAAAAAAAAAGAAAAGAAAAATAAGGCAGATGACATACAGACACGAATTCAAACTCTCGACTGTTGGCCGCCGTTCTTTCTCTGTCTCTGGACCTTGCAATTGAAATGAACTTCCTCTTTCGCTTCGTCAAGTCTCCACACTTAGCTCTTTCAAGTCGGGCCTTAAAACCCACCTCTTCCCAAAATAGGCTCCCTTCCCTGCCTCTTCCTTGTCTTTCAGTTTCTCCAGTTTTGGAGTTATGCGTGCGTAAGAATGACTGGTGTGAAAGCGCTTTGATTTGTCTATGCACAAAATTCAGCGTTATATAAATACCATTATTATTATTATTATGGTTTTTTGCTGTTGTTGTAGTTTTTTAATGATTGTGGAATCGAAATATTTACAAGTTTAGAACCCGCTATAAAGGCAAAAAAAAGCTTGTATGTACACGAGTGGGCTTCTACTTGTATGACCGTTTATACACCGTCATGTAGGCAGCCATATTCCGTTTTCGGGGTGTCTGATGCCTTCTTGAAACTGTTACTGTTTATGTTCAGTCCTGCATCATGAATTCAAGTTGTGTTGTTGGACGATATGACTTTGCTGCTTTTCTTTTTTTTTTCTTTATATATATATATATATATATATATATATATATATATATATATATATATATATATATATTAAGGTCTAGTTCCTCCTGCTCTTGCTGTCATTAATGATGGTGTATTTTTGTGGGGTTGGTTTGGGGCCTTGAATTCTGGCCTGAAGAAAAGAAAAGAAAGCAGAAAAAACAACGAAAAAAGAAAGAAAAAAAAGAACTTAGATCTCAGAACTGTTTTAATGTAAGGCCACCGATGTATACATATGGATGCACGTGTTGTACACACACACACACACACACACACACACACACACACACACACACACACACACACACACAGAGAGAGAGAGAGAGAGAGAGAAAGAGATTCAAGATGGTTTATTCATGTATAGGCCTAGGCCCCTTATGAAGGGGAATGTGAACATTATTTTACAAACAATACATCACGACACTGTGAGTATCAATAAACACAGTCAAACAAAAATATACCAGCATTACAGTTCAATGTGTAGGCCAATAAAAGAAAAAAAAACAAACAAAAGAATACATACAGCATTTTCACGAAGTAGCCATTTCTCTGAATTTGAAAGCTTTATATAGAAATAGTGAAAATTTGCGAACAACTTCAGGGGAAGTAGATGACATCAATAAGTTCAATTTAAACAACGTAGGTTTACTATAATATTTAGGCTGAATAAACTCCTCTCGAATGTTCCTTAAAGCTGGACAGCAAAGAACAAAGTGTATCTCATTTTCTTGTGATTCTTTACATAATGGACAGGTCAGATCACTGTCGTTACATGTTCTGTATCTGTAATGATGGACCGCTAATTCTGTAATACCTAATCTCAATCTTGTCGTCATATATTTCAAATGTCTATCCATATTCAACACTAAGTAAGGTTTCAGATCAGACACACTGCAAAAATTCTTATAGAAACTAAATCTTTCACTATTCTGAATATGATCAGACCACTTCTGCCATCTACAATCAGAGAGAGAGAGAGATGAAAACTAAACCTTGAGTCGGATGAACAACAAAATGTAGAAAGAATATACTGATAATATAAACAAATTAAATAACAAGAGAGGCAAGGCCTTCAAGACTCACTTGTGATACTCTTAAAAAAAGAATTTAATCGATAAAATGTGTTCTGTATTTGTTATTATAAGCTTCGGGTTAAAAAAAAACGAAAAAAAGAAAGAAAGAAAGAAAGAAAGAAAGAAAGAAAGAAAGAAAGAAAGAAAGAAAGAAAGAAAGAAAGAAAGAAAGAAAGAAAGAAAGAAAGGCAGATTCGAACCCAGCATGTTCGGGTGGAAAGAAATTGTCTTACTCACTGCGTCATAGCGGATCCACGAATTAACATTTAAGCAAGTTTGTTTTTTTTCTTTTTTTTTCTTCTTTTTTTTTTAAGGGCGATAAATCGATTGCGGTATTCCAAGTGATAACGTTGTTTAAATCATATCATTCTGATGTATCTCGGGCAGTTAACCCTTTCACCGCCAGTCAATTTAGAGTGCAAAATTCCCTTGTTCTACAAACACAGAAAATATGGAGTCTAAGAATAGCTGGGGATTCCCCCTGTGATGTGTAGAAAATATGGCCTATTCTACCACCAAACATAGAGAGCAGTAGATTCATGGATAACAGACCCATGATCTGGTCACCCTTCAGTGACATGGGTCCTCTACCTAGCTGCTGTATAAATATGAGTTTGGCAGTGAAAGGGTTAAAAATTCTTTAATGGCAATTAAGAATTCTTTAAAGTCCGCGGTAGACGAGACGTGGCTATCGCCGCAATCACACTGCAACATTTAGCCGTTTTTCTCTGGATCTTGATAGACGTACACGTTTAGTTTACACCCGCCTGTCGAATCAATTTCTCTTTTGTGTTCATTCTAGTTAACTCTCTCCATACGAACGGCGAAAGAGACGACGTCAACAGCGTTTCATCCCAATTACCATCATCAAAATATTGCAAGCGGAACGCTCTTATACTGAAGAGGTGAATGTTGACAAAGAATACCACAATTCTGACGACGGAAGGCTAAAGGTTGGGTCATTCAGACACCCACTGGACATCCGAGGGGTCTGTGTAGAGGAGAAGAGAGGACTGGCCGTACTGACTGAGTGAGTTAATTGAGTATCCACTTTGAAAAATTCATATGCAGTAAACGCGTCGATGATGTAGTCTATGTCACAGTATGTGTTCTGATCTGTCCAGAATTTGTATTTCTTTGCTATTTAATTGCGAACAAGAAAATCCGAGGTCACTCCGTCACTCGCTAAGCATCGCCAACGCTACTGCAACTGGGCTGCAGTTATATGGTGTTTTCGGAATCCCAGAAATTGCCTCAACGAAATTAACCGTTAATTATACGGGAAACACGCCTTAATTTGGGAGACTTACAAACTCTTATTGGTATGACTGTGAAGATTTTTTTTCTTACGATTTTTAAGCCAACCTTGGTGTTGACGGGCAAAGTATTTTCAGTATTTCCAGAAAAAATGGCAATGTTAAAGTTTACCACGGACACACATACATACATACATACATACAGACACACACACACACACACACACACACACACACACACACACACACACACGCACACGCACACACACACACACTCGAACACCGGGTTAAACATAGACTCACTTTGCTTAGACGAGTGAGTAAAAAAGCTAACGGTAATTTGAAAAAGAAAAAAAGAAGAAGAAAAAAAGAAGAAAAAAACCAAACAGGTTTTCTGCGTTCAGATTGCTTCCCTAAAGTCTGAGAGTTCCCTTTCCTGAAGTCTGGGAGTTTCCTTCCCTAAAGTCTGGGAGTTTCCTTCCCTAAAGTCTGAGAGTTCCCTTTCCTGAAGTCTGGGAGTTTCCTTCCCTAAAGTCTGGGAGTTTCCTTCCCTAAAGTCCGGGAGTTCCCTTCCCTGAAGTCCGGGAGTTCCCTTCCCTAAAGTCCGGGAGTTCCCTTCCCTGAAGTCCGGGAGTTCCCTTCTTTAAAGTCTGGGAGTTCCCTTCCCTGAAGTCTGGGAGTTCCCTTCTTTAAAGTCTGGGAGTTCCCTTCTTTAAAGTCCGGGAGTTCCCTTCTTTAAAGTCTGGGAGTTCCCTTCCCTGAAGTCTGGGAGTTCCCTTCTTTAAAGTCCGGGAGTTCCCTTCTTTAAAGTCCGGGAGTTCCCTTCTTTAAAGTCCGGGAGTTCCCTTCTTTAAAGTCTGGGAGTTCCCTTCCCTGAAGTCTGGGAGTTCCCTTCTTTAAAGTCTGGGAGTTCCCTTCCCTGAAGTCCGGGAGTTCCCTTCTTTAAAGTCCGGGAGTTCCCTTCTTTAAAGTCCAGGAGTTCCCTTCTTTAAAGTCCGGGAGTTCCCTTCCCTGAAGTCTGGGAGTTCCCTTCCCTGAAGTCCGGGAGTTCCCTTCCCTAAAGTCTGGGAGTTCCCTTCTTTAAAGTCCGGGAGTTCCCTTCTTTAAAGTCTGGGAGTTCCCTTCCCTGAAGTCCGGGAGTTCCCTTCCCTGAAGTCCGGGAGTTCCCTTCTTTAAAGTCTGGGACTTCCCTTCCCTGAAGTCCGGGAGTTCCCTTCTTTAAAGTCCGGGAGTTCCCTTCTTTAAAGTCTGGGAGTTCCCTTCCCTGAAGTCTGGGAGTTCCCTTCCCTGAAGTCCGGGAGTTCCCTTCCCTAAAGTCTGGGAGTTCCCTTCCCTGAAGTCCGGGAGTTCCCTTCCCTGAAGTCCGGGAGTTCCCTTCCCTAAAGTCTGGGAGTTCCCTTCTTTAAAGTCCAGGAGTTCCCTTCCCTCTGTCAGGGAGTTCCCTTCCCTGAAGTATGGGAGTTCCCTTCCCTAAGGGAACGGAGACCGTCAGAGAAGTGACACCAGCAGCCCTCCGGCCCCTAACAGGGAGGAAGGGCTGTGAGGAAGATGATTGAGAACTGTGTGGTCAGAGCAAGTGCCCTTCCTCTGGTGGCTCCGCTTGCGTAAACGGAGACAATAATTAGCTCCCTTTGATGGTTGTTTGGTAGCTCTGGGCGCTCCGTCGATGCGCTTCACACAGACACAGACACACACACACACACACACACACACATGCACACACACTCTCTCTTTCTCTCTCTCTTTCTCGCGTTCTCTCTCTATCTGCGTGTGCATGCGTGTGGTGTGTGTGTGTGTGTGCGTGTGTGTGTGTGTGCAAATGCACACGATAAAAAAAAATTAAGAGAGAGAGGGAGAGAGAGAGAGTACGGACAACATGAAACTGACACAAATATGAATCCCCATCAACATCATATTGACCAACCCCGTCACGCTGTCGTTATCACAGCGCAAAACGATTCTTTTCTTTTGCCAGCGAGCGATTCAGTCCGCTTGACAACACTGTTTGGCGTTTGGCGTCATCACACAGTTTATATTCTCATTCATATTTTGGCTCGCACCTCGGAAAAAGTGTGTCACGTTGTTATATGAATGTATGTATGAACAAGACGCGAAGCCTTCATGGCTCACGTGTGATTCTTGCTGAGTCGAAAACTACAAAGGCCGAAAGCGAAAATTCAAGATGTGGATAGGAACAGGGGAGGGGGAGGGGGAGGGGGTGGGGTGGGGGTGGGG
>NC_134902.1:24534225-24536725 GCF_041734735.1 Babylonia areolata | reverse complement strand
CGACAAAGGCAGGCCATTGAGTAATGATCAATGAACAGTTATCGACAAAGGTAGGCCATTGAGTAATGATCAATGAACAGCTATCGACAAAGGCAGGCCATTGAGTAATGATCAATGAACAGCTATCGACAAAGGTAGGCCATTGAGTAATGATCAATGAACAGCTATCGACAAAGGTAGGCCATTGAGTAATGATCGATGAACAACCATCGACAAAGACAGGCCATTGGATAATGATCAATGAACAACATCGACAAAGGCAGGCCATTGAGTAATGATCAATGAACAGTTATCGACAAAGGTAGGCCATTGAGTAATGATCAATGAACAGCTATCGACAAAGGCAGGCCATTGAGTAATGATCAATGAACAGCTATCGACAAAGGTAGGCCATTGAGTAATGATCAATGAATAACCATCGACAAAGGTAGGCCATTGAGTAATGATCAATGAACAACCATCGACAAAGGTAGGCCATTGAGTAATGATCAATGAACAACCATCGACAAAGGTAGGCCATTGAGTAATGATCAATGAACAACAATCGTCAAAGGTAGGCCATTGAGTAATGATCAATGAATAACAATCGACAAAGGTAGGCCGTTGAGTGATGATCAATGAACAACAATCGACAAAGGCAGGCCATTGAGTAATGATCAATGAACAACCATCGACAAAGGCAGGCCATTGAGTAATGATCAATGAACAACTATCGAACAACAAAGCGGAAAATAAACAAAACAGTGACTAGAAAAATAAATTGTAAAAGAAATTTGTTTTAAACTCATAACCCCCCCCCCCCCCACCCCCCCCATATTCTCAACACAATTCAATCCTCCCCGAATGAATGAATGACATGGATACTTATATAGCGCCTATCCTCGATCGCAGACCAAGCTCAAAGCACTTTACAAACTTGGGGTCATTTCCACAAAGGCTACCTACCTGGGTAGAGGTGAATGACGACTGCCATTATGGGGCGCTCATCATTCGTTTCCTGTGTCATTCAATCAGATTTCAGGCACGCACACATACACACTCAGACATAACATTTTACGTTGATGACCGTTTTGTTTACTTACCCCCATCATGTAGGGAGTCATACTCTAATTTTCCGGGGTGTGGGTATGTTCTGGTTTCCATATATGCTACGTTTACACGGGATGCAACTAACTTGCAACCAAATTCAAATTTTGGTTGCAAGGCTGGTACATGCGATTGGACGGTCTCCGCAGGATGCAACCGGCGGCGACTTACGTGCAACTAACTAGGCAACACACACGAGAAACCACGCTGCGAGCGTCTGCCAAGCCAGACAGAAAAAGCCGTGTCACGCGTGCCGCTTGCGTCATCAATTTCCTGTTGGAAACCGGCTGAGACGAGCGGCAAGCTGTGGCAACCGGCGGCGACCGTTTTTTCGCAGTTTAGTTGCAAGCCCCTCAAAAAATTATCGGTCTTGGAGTGGAAATAAAATGAGCCTTGCGACCAAACATGCCACCAAAAATCGGGAAAATCCGTTGGTTTCTGAGACCGGCAGCGACGGGCCACAACCGGCAGCAACCAGTCTCCGCCGGTTTCAAAGAGTTAGTCGCAAATTGGTTGCAAGTTAGTTGCATCCCGTGTAAACGTAGTTTAACTCACCGAACACTGACATGGATTACAGGATCTTTAACGTGCGTATTTGAGTGGGGTATACACACGAATTTAGGCAGAAGCAAGTCTGCACATCTGTTGACCTGTGAATTCGGAAAAAAAAAAAAAAATTATCCATCCTTTTCCTTTACCAATCAGGCGCCGTTACCTTGATTCGAACCCTCAGATTGAAAGCCCAACGCTTTAACAACACGGCTGCATTGCCCCGCGGAGTAAAACTGTTGCAAGAGTAACTTTCTTTCCGGGCCATGCATACAAACCATCAATGAGACACTATCTAATTTTTTTTTTTTTTAGCCAGTGGACCTCCTCAACCCCACCCCCTCCCCCCCCGCTTCCTCCCTTTTTTCTGTTTGAAAAGTTCAGAACTTACTCTCACAGTAAATGTCCGGAGAAAAGCCGTGTATACTACTTTTGAGCAATGTGCAGGATGAGCAGGCCCCCCTTTTAAAAGACTTCAAGGAATCCATCCTGATAAAAGATGAAACAGCGCACTCATTTCTTTGTCTGGCTTTTTTGTATGGCTAAAAAGGGTAAGCATGGGATAGTGCTTTCTGTTCCAGAAGTTGCTATCGTTGTAACTTTTCACGAAAATAAAAAAAACACACCAAAAAACAGAAAAACAAAACAAAAACAAACAACCCCCCGCCCCCCCAAAAAAAAAGAGAAAAAAAACAACAATAACAACCAAAAACAAAAAACAAAAAAACCCCACACACACAAAAAACAACAACAACAATAACACTGTGAATGATGTTTCCATTACAGTGCAGAACACACACACAAAAAAGTTTTGGACTGGCTAAAATAAATAAATAGATAAATAGATAATCAAACAAATGAATAA
>NC_134902.1:24521725-24526725 GCF_041734735.1 Babylonia areolata | reverse complement strand
ACGTGCCAGCATCTTGCTTTTTTTCGTTTCCAGTCCCACAAATCATGAAAAATAAGCAATGGGTACAGTAATTTAGGACATTAAAATAAGACATTACCCGATCGCTGTTTATTTATTTATTTATTTATTTAATTTTTCTCTCTTTTTTTTGTTCGTTTTTTTTTTTTTTTTTTTTTTTTTTGATGGAGATTTGACCCACCACACACTTCACAAGTTTACAAAGAACGAGCAGCAACCATGTTGCTGCAATACGGGGAGAAGGATGTGGGTTTTATAGTTTTGTTTCTCATGCCAACAGAAATCCTGGATGAGCAAAAAAAATTGATTTATTGTGGTTTGATTGCAGCCAGTTGTCAAAGCTTGTTTGCAGGCTTATGATGATGAATCTGGCCCAGACAAGTTAGTGTACATGAATGAATGAGTGAATTTATCAGGCATTGCAAAAAAAACAAAACAAACACACACACACACACACACACACACACGCACACAAACACACACACACAAAAAAACAAAAACAAAAAGAAAACCGTTTGCTTGCTTTCTGCTCGTCTTGCGAGAAAAAGAAGAGGAAAAAAAAGAGTGTGTGTTCTTCATTGGTGAAGACAGATGAAAGGAAAATTGGTGTCAGGTCGGTTCTGTTGAAGGCAGAATAGCTGTGTGTGTGTGTGTGTGTGTGTGTGTGTGTGTGTGTGTGTGTTAGTGTGTGTGTTTATGTGCCGTGTGTGTGTGTGTGTGTGTGTGTTTATACGTTCCTTCTCATTTCAGGCTTGCTATTGTCAGGTTTGCTGTTGTTTTGTCAATGCTTTACACGAACCTCGTGTAATGTAGTGTGTGAGTGTGTGTGTGTGTGTGTGTGTGTGTGTGTGTGTGTTTATGTGCCGTGTGTGTGTGTGTGTGTGTGTTTATGCCGTGTGTGTGTGTGTGTGTGTGTGTGTGTGTGTGTGGAATCCTCTACCTATTTTTTGCCTGTTGCAATCTTTCAGTTGTTCTGTTCTTGTCGTTTTGATGATAGCTGTCTCACATACTGTTGTGGTTATTGTTTGTGTGTATTTCCAAAAGGGATGATGATGAAGTACACAAGATTAAGCAATACTGTCCTGTTTGAAAACACTCCAGTCTCCCAATAGCGAGAACGTTCATTAGCATGCACATGTCATTTATATGTGTATTTATTTATTTATTTATTGAAATGTCGGAAGGCTGTAGCGCATTCCACCGACGAAATATTGAAACGAAGCCGTCACTAAAAAAAAAATAATAATAATAAAAAGAGCGTAATTTACAACAGCCAGCTTAAGTATATTTGTCTGGTCTGTCGCCACGATTATTTCTTTTTTCCCCACATCACAATAAATCCTTTTTTAATCGCGATAAATCCTGTTCAGTCAACAAACCAGACGACAGTAAAAGACAGAAGATTAAAAATATACAACACGACAAACAAAAAAAAAAAAACGGTGAAGGAAAGGTGGTGTTTGGGGAGAAAATGACAGGGGATCATGGCTCCTGAACCTGCAAATCAAAGACAGCGTGATTAATATCATTAATGCTTCATGTCTGCAGCACGTTAAGAAATATATAAACACTGTTTTCTGTCATAATTTTGTTTGCCGCTTTCTTGCTTTCACTATCTTGTCATGAAAACAACTGTTAATTGACGTTATCTGTCCGATTACATCACTCTCCGTGTCTCTTTCTGTCTCTGTCTGTCTGTCTCTCTGTGTGTGTCTCTCTCTCTCTCTCTGGGCATTGGGGGGATTTCTGAATTTCTGTTCGTGTACCGTCTGTATCGGGGCTTTGTGAATGACCTTAATTGAGAGTTTGAGTTTATGACCCAGAGTTTGGCTTGAGGAGGGTGGGGCGGGGGTAAGATCAGGTTGTGGGCTGTGTGTGTGTGTGTGTGTGTGTGTGTGTGTGTGTGTGTGTGTGTGTGTGTCTGTGTCTGTGTCTGTGTCTGTGTCTGTGTGTGTGTGTAGATATGTGTCTGTGTCCATTTAGATAACGAATCATTGCTTCCGGCAAGCCTGCACTGGAGTTTGAGTTTCCTAATCTGAAAACACCAAACACGATGCCACTGGGCACTGGGCATGGAAGCGCCAAATACACAAAACGGAAATCGTTTCTCACAGATGCTGAGACCTTCAATTTTTTAAGTCAATGTTTCAGCTGATCTCGGAATAATTGGTGAATATTATTGCACACACACACACGCACACACACATACGCACACATATACATACACACGCATGCACACACGCACTCATGCACACACACACACACACACACACACACACACACACACACACACACACACACACACATACACGGGAGTTCGGATTGGCCTTCTTCCATGATTTTTGACTCTCTTGTGTAAACAAAGTGAGTCAGTGTTATAACCCAGTGTTCGGTTGAGTGTGTGTGTGTGTGTGTGTGTGTGTGTGTGTGTGTGTGTGTGTGTGTGTGTTAAACTTTAACATTGCCATATTCTCTAGAAATACATTTGTCTGCCAATACGAAAATTGGCTTAAACTTAGCAGGAAAAAAAAAATCTTCATAGTCATACCAATAATAGGTTGTACATCTCCCGAATCTAGCCGTATTCCGGATCATTAACGGTTTATTTCGTTGATGCTCAATCCGGAGCCAAAAACACTATATTACCTCTTCCCATTTGCCGGAACGGAAGCTATGTCCGAGAAGAAGACACCATGACCTCGTTTTTCTTCTTCGCAATTAAAAGAAAAGCAGTACAAATTCTGGACAGAACACATACAGTGACACTAACCACACTATTGACAAGCTTACTGCATTATGAATATCTCAAAGTGGACACGGAATTAACTAGAATGAACATAAAAGTAAAAAAATGAATCGACCATTTCACTGAGTTTCGGTGAGCATTGTCTAGAGTGATCTGTGCAGATCTTGACAAAACATGTTGCGGTGTGCTTGATGTGCTATCAACTAGAATGGACATAAAAGAGAAATTGAATGAGCGGTGTCGAAATTTCTCAGTGAGTGTTACTACTGAAGCCTGTCGCAAACAGTCTATCTCTGTAGATCTAGGGAAAATGAATACAAATTGCGGTGTGTTTGAGGCGTTGGACACGTCTCCTTTTACCTCGGACTTAAAAGAATTTTTTTTAATTCCCGAGATATACCAAAATAACATGATTTAAACGGCGTTATCATTTCGATTACCGTTGTCGATTTATTAAGCTAAAAGAACATTCTTAAATAATACTTTTTGAACGTCATTGGTAGACCTGTATTAGCGCTGTGTATAAGACCACTTATTCCCGACCCGAACATGCTTAATTCGAATCTGCTTTTGAGTCTTTTTTTTTTTCCTTTTTAACGCGGAGCTTTATATAATCATAAAAAAAATACAGGACACATCTTAACAAAATGATTTTAAATTTCTTTTTTTATCATTTATCAAAAAAAAAAAAAGAAAAAAAAATTAAGTGTGTATCACAAGTGAGTCTTAAAAGGCCTTGCCTCTCTTGTTTTGACGTATTTTCATTGTTCGTAAAACAATATTCACAACTGCAGCAACATCACTGTCGACAATATCAACTACAACAACAACAACAATTTTGTTTTCACCCACCCGTTTTGATTTGATCTTGTCCCAGTTTCTGAAGGTCCATTTACGATCTTCCTTTAATTCCGTTTCCACTTTGAAAGTATCTTTACCTGCCCTCTGTTAAGAATCATTGTCGATCTACGCACCCATAAAATATTTTCCGTTTTGTTATCAAGCTTATTTTGTTCACAAGCTCTTCTTGCTGTTTCAAATTTAAGGCGACCATTGTTGCAAACAAACAGACAAACAAACAAACAAAACAAAACAAAACAAAACCGTTGACCTCGGATGAAATTCACGCCATGGACAATGTTAAAACTTGATTCACGATCGGGGGCTGCTTGTGAAACAAAAAAAAATGGACATTCAGGTCAAACCTCCCCCGGTTTTGAGGGTGTGTTTTTTGGGGTGGAGGGAGGACGTGGGGGGGGGGGCGGCACTGGGGGGAGCTGGGGGAGGGGGTGAGGGGGTGGTTGGAATGTGCAGTTGCCGATTCCCCCTGACGTGTCAAGAAGAACTGTGTTTGTTGCTGCCCGGACAAAAAAAAAAAAAAAAAAAAAAAAAAGAAAAGAAAAAAAAGGGAGCCCCTTTAATAGTGGCGTTTATTTCATGTATCAAGATTCAAACGTGTATTGAAGGAAAACTAATGGAGAAATACAGGCAGACAGACAGATAAACAGGTAGGTAGGTAGATAGATAGATAGATAGACAGACAGACATAGATACATACATACATACATGCATGCATGCATGCACGCACGCACGCACACACACACACACACACACACACACACACACACACACACACACACACACACACAGAGAGAGAGAGAGAGAGAGAGAGAGAGAGAGGGAATTCTTAATGGAATTTTTGTTGCGCAAGATGAATGGCAAAGACGTCGAAAGAGTAAATAAAACACTGACACACATGCGAATATGTTGTTGTTTTTTTGTTTTTTTTTGTTGGTTTTTTTTGCTGCTGCTATCGTATCCTATTTATTTGTCATTTTGTTCCGTTACATCCCCATCCCTCATTTTGTCATCAATTTATCATTCTCAATGTGGTCTTCTTTTTCTTGTACTACTTCTACTGCTTCTTGTTCCTCTTCTTCATCTTGTTCTTCTTGTTTCTCCTCCTCCTCCTCCTCCTCCTCCTCCTCTTCTTCTTCTTCTTCTTCTTCTTCAGTCATGTTTCAGGATTCATTCAGCAAACAAATAACTATGACCCAAGTCTTTCGAATACACTAGCACGCATGCTATTCATTCGAAGCCAGCATTGCCTTCGCTGGCATGGACTTGTACGTTATCACACCGAGCTTAGCCATGACATAGAAAGGCACCATCCACAGCAACCCTAGATGCTAGCCCAGGACCTCAGCCTTCAACAACGATGTGCGCAGTAGCCGAG
>NC_134902.1:24511725-24516725 GCF_041734735.1 Babylonia areolata | reverse complement strand
TGGATTACATGATCTTTGACGTGGGTATTTGATCTTCTGCGTGTAGGTCTGCACATGATTATGTTGACCTGGGAGATCGGAAAAATCTCCATCCTTTACGCACCTCTATTGTACACAATACAGGAACCAGAGCCCCCAGTTCAGTTTGTGCAGAGGAAGTAGGCAGGAGGGATGGGATGAAGTGGAGGCCGCTCAGAGCTGGAGCAGAGCTTGATGACCAATTAGCGAATGCCCATAGGGTCGTGCTGTTCCAGATGTAGTCTGACCGTAGTCAGTTAGGAAGTCTGTTGTCTCTGCAGCGGTCCTTTTTTTTTTCTTTTCTTTTCTTTTTTTTTTCTTTTGCCAAGGCTGTAGACAGTGAGTGCTACAGATGTCGTCGAGCTGTTGTCTGAGCTGTGGGCTGACTGTCATTTATGACTTACTTGCGTAAACAAAGTGAGTCTATGTTTTAACCCGGTGTTCGGGTGTGTGTGTGTGTGTGTGTGTGTGTGTGTGTGTGTGTGTGTGTGTGTGTGTGTGTGTGTGTGTCCGTGTGTCTGTGTGTCCATGATAAACTTTAACATTGACATTTTCTCTGCAAATACTTTGTCAGTTGACACCAAATTTGGCATAAAAATAGGAAAAAATTCAGTTCTCTCCAATCATCTTGTTTAAAACAATATTGCACCTCTGGGATGGGCACAAAAAAAAAATAAAAAAGAAGCCTAATTATATGCAAACTGCATTTACTGTTATATTTATATTTTTTGTATTCTCTAAACTTGGCACTTTGACCTCTTATTCTGACACAACAAGAAGAGGAGTCATTATTATCATTTTTTGTTCAAACAGGAACTTCTTTTGCTAAGCATGGAATTTTTATTTATTTTGCGAACGTTTTGGTGCAGATAGTAAAAAAGGGAAATTACTATGTGATTAATGCTAGGGGACTTAATTTATCACAAGTGACTCTTGAAAGCCTTGCCTCTCTTGTTTCTTCTTCTTCTCAAGGCCTGACTAAGCGCGTTGGGTTACGCTGCTGGTTTAGGCATCACACACACACACACACACACACACACACACACACACACATACACACACACACACACATACACACACACACACACACACGCACACACGCACACACACATACACACACGCACACACACACACACACATACACACACACACACACATACACACACACACACACACACACGCACACACGCACACACACATACACACACGCACACACACACACACACACATATACATACACACACACACACACACACACACACACACACACACACACACACACACACACACACACACATACACACACACACACACACACACACATGTATACACACACACACACACACACACACACACACACGGACCCCCCACCCCACCCCCCCGATCGCCCCCATCCTCACCACCACAGTCCCTCCACACACACACACACACATACTCACTCGCACCTTATAACCACATGCCTTCTTTTTGAACCGAAGCTGGTTCGAATTTCATGCCGTGTTTCTTCGCTTCCCTGAAGACTGCATGTTCTGAAAGGCACTTGAAAAAATAGCATGAAATGAAAAGTTTGAAAAAGAGGAGGAGGGACTCTGTATGGAGGAGAGAGGTCATGGGTATTCAGGACTCAGATCTGAGCTTCGGGCTCACGTGAATGAACGAGCGATGATAAAGCGAAGCTTCATAGAAAGACAGGGCTTTCTCTCCTGAGAGAGAAAGAGAGAGAGAGGGGGGGGAAGAGAGAGAGAGAGAATGGGAGGTAAAGGGAAGATAAGGAGAGAGAGAGACACAAAGAGACACAGAGACAGACAGGGAGGAACAGGGAGACAGAGTGTGTGTGTGTGTGTGTGTGTGTGTGTGTGTGTGTGTGTGTGTGTGTGTGTGTGTGTGTGTGTGTGTGTGTGTGTGTGAATGTTTAAGATAGAGGGAGACAGAAAGAAAGAGCTGAAAAATCAGTACTCCGAAACCTTTTAATGTGAATAGCTTAACTGCCTTAATGACAAAACAATGTACGACTGTTAAAGAATCATATAACTATTGAAAGCGCACACACACACGAACACACACACACACACACACACACACACACACACACACACACACACACACACACACACGGTGAGAGAGAGAGAGAGAGAGAGAGAGTCAGAGAGAGAGGTGCAATCAGAAAGAGACAGCTAACATTGTCTCTCTGTGTCCATCTGTCCGCCCCCCCTTCCCCAACCTCTCTCTCTCTCTCTCTCTCTCTCTCTCTCTCTCTCTCTCTCTCTCTCCGTGAGGTTTCTGTATCTATCTCTGGGTTTTTTTTCTGTTTTTTTCTTCTTCTTTTTTCACACACTGTTTTGCAACCTCATTATACACTGTGTGTCTGACTGTGTCCGAATAAAGAAAAAAGACATACACACATACACTCGCGCGCGCGCATGAACACGCATGAACACACACACACACACACACACACACACACACACACACACTAACACACTAACACACCAACACACACACACACACACACACAATAACACAGACACACACTGCGTTCAGCCTAAGGAAAATGTATTGAGTTTGACCACACTGCCACCTTTTTTCTGGTTGTCATCCTCCTTACTGTGAAAATCAGTGGTATGACCAAGGTGATGGCCACTTGGAAGAGGACGTGGAAACCAGAGGAAAAAGAAGTCATGCCGAAATAGGGATAATACAAGATCAGGGCTCGGGTTTCAGCAGCCTGCAAAACAGAATTGATCGATTTTTAAAATGGGAATGCTGCAGATTGAGAGAGAGAGAGAGAGAGAGAGAGAGAGAGAGAGAGAGAGAGAGAGAGAGAGAGAGATTCGGATTTGGATAATTTATTCATATAGGCCATCGCCCCTCGTGAAGGGGTGCAGTATACAACATTATTAAACATGCAAGTGCACAAGGCGAAACAATCATCAAAGGAATTATGATATCATTATTGATCTGAACTTAAATGCTTTATATATGTAAATGGACAAATTCTTAACAATGCTTTCTTTATTAGAGGCCATCAACAGACAGATCAGGGCTCCGGTTTCAGCAGCCTGAAAAACAGGATTGATCGATTTTTAAAATGGGAATGCTACGGATTTTTTCCTTTTTTTTTTAACCTCCACAGATTGACAGAGAGGGAACTCAGAACTCAAAAACTCAGAACTCAAAACGTTTTCATTCAAGGATTAAAATTTTAGGCATAGCCTATTCTTCCAATCTGTCCTCGCTAATCTACATCTATTACAAATAGCACACATATAAATGAAAGGAAAAGGTTTTCATGCAGAAGGGTGTACATAATGAAGAAAACAACCCCCCCCACACACACACACACACGTGCACACACATGCATACACACACTGACGCTCGTGCGCGAGCGCACACACACACACACACACACACACACACACACACACACACACAGAGAGAGAGAGAGAGAGAGAGAACACTGAACACTGAACACTTTAATGTCAATAGCTTTACAGCCCTAATGACATGGAGGTTCATAATACAAACAACAACATGCATCAATAATAATAATATTGATGAAAACTAAAACCAAAACGAAATCCATCAATCTGTGCAACTAATTGCAGTTCGACTATCCATTCAAAGTAATGTGATGTAGAGAGAAATAAAAAACAACAACATATATAAATGTATAACATAGATATTTTCCATATGAGAATGACAACACAGATTTCAATTTTCACCATGAACAACACCTGATACTATTTACTGTTGTTGTTTTTTCGTCGCATGCTATAGTGACTGTAGTGAAGTTTCCTGACTGAGAGAGAGAACACAGCACTGAACACTGAAATGTTTAACTCTCTCCATACGAACGGCGAAAGAGACGACGTTAACAGCATTTCACCCCAATTACCATCATCAAAATATTGCAAGCGAAGGCTCTTATACTGAAGACGTGAATGTTGACAAAGAATACCACAATTCTGACGACGGAAGCTAAATGTTGGGTCATTGAGACACCCACTGGACATCCGAGGGGTCTGTGTAGAGGAGAAGAGAGGACTGGCCGTACTGAGTGAGTTATTAATGTCATTAGCTGTAAAGCTCTAGTGACATAGCAGGTACAAATCAGAACAACAAAAAAAACAACAACAAAAAACATAAAAACAAAAACAAAAAAACAGACACAAAACAGATGAAATGGATCAGAAAGGAAAAAAAAAAAACAGATTCGTAGCAAAATAAACTAATAAGAGATAAGCGACACTTTGGCACTTTGTCATTAGCTTAAAAAAAAAAGTCCATGTGACAGGGGGATACTTTGCCCTTTTTTTCAGTCGTTCGTCTCCAAGGTTTGGACAGTATACAGAAACAAAGTACATATAAATCATACAGTAATTGTTTAAGCATGATTGAGAGAGAGAGAGAGAGATTTGATATATATCGGCCTTGGGCCACAATACAGTATGAAAGGGTGGGTGGGTGGGTGTGGGTGACATTTGATAACATCGTGTTTCCTCAAGCAAATGACCAAAAAAATACACGTTCATGGTGTATACACACTTAAATAATGTACCCATACACACTTAGATTCAAACTCTCCACTGTTGGACGCCGTTCTTTCTCTGTCTCTGGACCTTGTATTTGGAATGAACTTCCTCTTTCACTTCGTCAGGTCTCCGCACTCAGCTCTTTCAAGTCTCTGCATAAGATTCAGCGCCATATGAATATTATTATTATTATTATTATTAAACACTTAAATAATGTACCCATAGTACAGTGTATGCACATATATGTCACTTCATCATATTTGATCACTGTCTACAAATTAACCTCCTTCTTCTATTGATCGCACGAAATACATATCTTGATACTTTTATGTCTATAATTAATCAACATCTATTGCTCTAAGCAATATATACAGTGGATGTCCAACCGACTCTATCAATAATTTCCTTCTGAAATCTTCATATACGGAGCAAATGAAGATAGAAAAATAT
>NC_134902.1:24504225-24506725 GCF_041734735.1 Babylonia areolata | reverse complement strand
TTTGCTCACAGGACAACACTTGCCGTGGGTTGTTAGCCAACGATTTCTCTTTCTCTCACTTTGCGAGAAAGCGTGGGATTGCGAGAAATGTGTGGGAAAGCGTGGTCTTTCCCCTCTCACAAAAGTGTGAGAAAGCGTGGTCGTTCCCCTCTCAAAATGTGTGAGAAAGTGTGGTCGTTTCCCTCTCAAACTTTGTGAGAAAGTGTGGCTGTTCCCCTCTCAAAATTTGTGAGAAAGTGTGGCCGTTCCCCTCTCAAAATGTATGAGAAAGTGTGGTCGTTCCCCTCTCAAAATGCATGAGAAAGCGTGGTCGTTCCCCTCTCAAAATGTGGGAGAAAGTGTGGCCGTCCCTCTCTCAAAATGTATGAGAAAGTGTGGTCGTTCCCCTCTCAAAATGTGTGAGAAAGTGTGGTCGTTCCCCTCTTAAAATGTGTGAGAAAGCGTGGTTGTTCTCCTCTCAAAATGTGTGAGAAAGTGTGGTCGTTCTCCTCTTGTATGAGAAAGCGTGGTCGTTCCCCTCTCAAAATGTGTGAGAAAGTGTGGTCGTTTCCCTCTCAAACTTTGTGAGAAAGTGCGGTCATCGCCCTCTCAATTTGTGTGAGAAAGTGTGGTCGTTCCCCTCTCAAAATGTGTGAGAAAGTGTCGTCGTTTCCCTCTCAAAATGTGTGAGAAAGTGTGGCCGTCCCCCTCTCAAAATGTGTGAGAAAGTGTGGCCGTCCCCCTCTCAAAATGTGTGAGAAAGTGTGGTCGTTCCCCTCTCAAAATGTGTGAGAAAGTGTGGCCGTCCCCCTCTCAAAATGTGTGAGAAAGTGTGGTCGTTCCCCTCTCAAAATGTGTGAGAAAGTGTGGTCGTTCCCCTCTCAAAATGTATGAGAAAGTGTGGTCGTTCCCCTCTCAAAATGTATGAGAAAGTGTGGTCGTTCCCCTCTCAAAATGTGTGAGAAAGTGTGGTCGTTCCCCTCTCAAAATGTGGGAGAAAGTGTGGCCGTCCCTCTCTCAAAATGTATGAGAAAGTGTGGTATTTCCCCTCTTAAAATGTGTGAGAAAGCGTGGGAAGTCCCCATTATTTTCGTTCATTTGGTAGGTCTTGAGAGAACGAGGAGGGCATGAGGGTGGGGGTGTGTGTGTGAGGGTGTGGGGTGGGAGGGTTCGGGGGCGAGAACAACGGCGATCATGATGTCGTTGTCGTCGTCCCCCTCTTTCTCTTTTCCTTTTTTCTCTCGCTCACTTTTCTCTGAGATTTGTGTTGCTGAAGGACGAGACACCAACCCCGATGAGGAAGGAAATCTTTTTTGATAAAACAAGGGGGGACTTACCACGCTTTGTCACACATTGTGAGAAATCGTCAGGGCATCCCCTACGCTTTCTCGCCGCAATTGCCCCCACAATTTCTCTCAGAGTGAGGGATATCGTGGAAATCGTGGGCTAACATGGGTTCCTTTTCAATTCGCCAAGTTCGTGCTGCGCACAGGACCTCGGTTTATATCGTCTCAACCGAACGACCAGACGCTCGGTTTGATTTTTCCAGTTACACTTGGGAGAAAGGGCGTGAGCGGGAATCGAACCCAGACCCTCAAGAAGACTGTATTGACATTCTGCCACCTCTCTCAAATGCACTGAACTGGGTGGATTTACAATGTCGATCTGAATGATGTGAATGATCACCGAAGACAACAGATAATAGCTTGCAAAAACTGGGGAAGAAACTTTTTTTTTTTTTTTTTTTCCCCAGTGGCGACAGACACTCTTTTCGTGTTGTCATGTATTTCGCCGTAACAGCGTGAAGTGAAATCCTTTAACTCACTCAGTACGGCCAGTCCTCTCTTTTCCTCTACACAGACCACTCGGATGTCCAGTGGGTGTCTGAATGACCCAACCTTTAGCTTCCGTCGTCAGAATTGTGATATTCTTTGTCAGCATTCACCTCTTCAGTATAAGAGCCTTCCGCTTGCAATATTTTGATGATGGTAATTGGGCTGAAACGCTGTTAACGTCGTCTCTTTCGCCGTTCGTATGGAGAGAGTTTGAAAAATAAAGTTAAATCTTTTCAGTGTCTGTCCCCCCCCACCTTGTGTGTACCATCTCTCCTCAACAGTTCAAAACAGTCCTGTTTGCCGACCTCCCATATGTCATATGTTAATACGACGACGACTGCTGATGCTGCTTCTGCTATGGTCGCTACACGGTTGCTACTACTACAACAAATAATTATGCTGCTGCTGCTACTGCTAATAATAATGATAGTACTAGTACTACTAATACTAGGAATGATGATTATAAGAATAACTTCTTCTTCTTCGTTCGTGGGCTGCAGCTCCCACGTTCACTCGTATGTACACGAGTGGGCTTTTACGTGTATGACCGTTTTTACCCCGCCATGTAGGCAGCCATACTCCGTTTTCGGGGGTGTGCATGCTGGGTATATTCTTGTTTCCATAACCCACCGAACGCTGACATGGATTACAGGATCTTTAACGTGCGTATTTGATCTTCTGCTTGC
>NC_134902.1:24486725-24491725 GCF_041734735.1 Babylonia areolata | reverse complement strand
TTTGTTTGATTGCTTCTTTGTTTATTTATTTGTTTCAAAGCAACGTGTCTTTTTCCAGTGACCTAGATATGAAATGGACCCAGTTGTCGACTGGGCTTTGTGAAACAAAACAAACAAATGTTCACTGACGGCAAATACGAGGCGAAGTAAAACATTGAAGCAAACACACACACACACACACACACACACACACACACACACACACACACACACACACACACACACACACACACACACACACACACACACACACACAGAGAGAGAGAGAGAGAGAGAGAGAAAACAACAAAACAACACCAACAAAACAAACATACATACAAACACGAAAGAAAGAAAAAACACACGAATGAAAACAAAACAAAACAAAAACAAAAAAAAAACACTAAAAAGACTGGACAAAAAACACGAAAAGGAATAAAGAAAAAACAACATTTTTACAATCCAGTTAAAAAAAAAGAAGAAGAAGAAGAACATTGGACGTTACTTTCATTTATTTTATATTTCCCTAGAGGTTGTTTACTCACTTCTTCATCATGGTTTCAAAGAAAAAAAACAGGTCAAACTAAATTGTGGTCGAAATCAAACGAACAAAAATCAACAACCAAACAAAATAGACATGAAGGCCAGAAACCTCCAAACGAATTCGCCATCGTCTTTGTGAAAAACACTATCTGAAAGTACCGTCACATTCATATTGATACTACAGTTATGGCACGATATCAATGTCTTAATCACCCTGATGGAAATCATCCCCATCCGCCCTAACCCCCCCCCCCCCCCCCCCCCCCCCTCCCCACCACCACCCCTCAAAACACACAACCACACAACCGCCTCCGAAACGCTGTCATTATTTGATCACACATTATGTGGGCCAAGTTTCTGTCAGCAACAGCGCAATTGCAGTGACGATACGCCTCTTTCCCTTGCAAAAGACCCATTCTCTCTCTCTCTCTCTCTCTCTCTCTCTCTGTCTCTCTCTCTGTCTCTCTCTCTGTCTCTGTCTCTGTCTCTCTGTCTCTCTCTCTGTCTCTCTCTCTCTGTCTCTGTCTGTCTGTCTGTCTGTCTGTCTGTCTGTCTGTCTCTCTCTCTCTCTCTCTCTCTCTCTCTCTCTCTCTCTGTGGATATCGATATAGAGATTCTTTTCGAATGATTTGGATATTGTTGTCATCGGAAGTTTCTCTTTCTCTCTCTGTTTTTTTTTTTTCTGTCTGTCTGACTATCTGTCTGTCTGTCTGTATCTCTATAACTCCTCCTCCTCTCTCTCTCTCTCTCTTTGTCTCACTTTCTGTCTCTCTCTGTCTTTCTATATGTCTGTCTACATGATTTTCTTTCTCTCGCTACCTATCTGTCTCTCTCCATCTCTCTGTCTCTGTCTGTCTGTCTGTCTGTCTGTCTGTCTGTCTGTCTCTCTCTCTCTCTCTCTCTCTCTCTCTCTCTCTGCCATTTCTTTCTCCGTCTTTCTTCACAATTGCTTGCGTTCAGGTGGTTCATTAAGAGGTGGAGCAGTGTTGTTATCTGTCAACATCTTCCAACCCAATCCTCTGCGCGCGCGCGCGCGCGCGCGTGTGTGTGTGTGTGTGTGTGTGTGTGTGTGTGTGTGTGCTAGCGTGTTTGTTTCTGTTTGTGTGAGACTGTGTGTGGGTGGGTGGGTGTGGGTGTGTGTGTGTGTGTGTGTGTGTGTGTGTGTGTGTGTGTAATTGCGCACGCGTGTGTGCGTTTGTTGTTGTGTGTGTTTGTGTGTATACATGTGAGTGTGTGTGTGTGTGTGTGTGTGTGTGTGTGTGTGCGTGTGTGTGTGTGCGTGAAGCGTGTGCGTGTGCGTGTTCAAAGCACAGCTCATTAACCACTTGAGGATGCAACTGACGACAGCAATCACATCGCCAACAGTGAAAGCAGGGAGTACAGGCTGAAACGGCGAAGATGGCATCAATAATGCTACCACACTCGCCACAATGTTCTCCCTCTCAACAACACCTTGACTGGTGGTCTGGACGGTAGTCATTTGGATGAGACGATAAACCGACGTCTCATGTGCAGTATGCACTTGGACTTGGCTGCTATTGCTAATGAAAAAAACAAAAACAAAAAAAACCAGCAACAAGAGAGGTGTTCCTGGGCAAAGAAGTTGTAGTGAAATATCACTGTAATGTACAAGCGTGCGTGCGTATGTGTGTGTGTGTGCGTGTATTCGTGTGTGCGTATTTGTCTATGCGCATATGCGTCTTTTGTCATTTCTTAAGCTTCAGCCTGCTCTGGCGTTTAGATCCTCGAATATCATAAAATGAGCATGATCCTTTTCAAAAGGATTCAACAAAGAATCTTCCAATATCAAACCACTATTTTAAATCAATGTTTCATTCATGTTTGGAGGATCACCTTTTGGAACAACACAACAACAACATATGTGCAGCATGAACTAAGCGCAGGAATGTGCAGCATGCACTTAGCGCACGTAAAAGAACCCACGGCAACAAAAGGGTTGTTCCTGGCAAAATTCTGTAGAAAAAAGTCCACTTCGATATGAAAAAACAAATAAAATTAAAAAAAACTTCATGCAGGAAAAAATACAAAAAAAAAAAAAAAATGGGTGGCGCTGTAGTGTAGCGACGCGCTCTCCCCGGGGAGAGCAGCCCGAATTTCACACAGAGAAATCTGTTGATATAAAAAGAAATACAAATACAAATATCTATCCGAACCAAACACATTCTTGAATATAATGGTATACAACAGTGGTAGCTCTCTCAATGTACGAGGGACATAATTTCGAGTCAGTGCCGCTTTTGCCAGCAATTCAGCTGGCACACAGGTTATGCAAACACAAATTAGCTTCTTATTCCAGACAAGCATAGACTTTTGATCCTGAATTTGCTACCCAGAATATGTTCTCTTACATTCTTGTCCATATTTCGTAGCCATATTCTTATCATATTCCAACTTTATTTCTTTCCAGACTATTATCAAATTCATTACGGACCAGATATTGTTCTAATGTCAAATACATATGCTTTAGTAACCTGACAATTAAGCATATAATTTTTTACTGTAGCTTGATGAAGCCTTATGTACACGAAAGTGTGTCTTCACAAGTGACTGAGAACGTTGATGTTTTTGACTTTTTGCATTCATTATCAGTTGTTTCGCTTGTCAGTTTTTACGAAGTCCTTTAAGTAATTTCCTGGATCTGTATTTAGATTTTTTTTCTTCTAAATTTCACCCTCATTTCACCCTCATTTGCCCAGTTTTCCCCAACCCTCCATTCATTCACATCTCCCACCCCTTCTAACCGATCATACTGAAATATATTCATAAATACTTTAAGAAAATGTCTTCAATCACCGATATGTGTGACGGGACATTAAACAGAATTCCTCCTCTTTCCACACTCTGTGTCAGACTCTTTCTCACTGACAACAACGCTCCCCATGAACATCAGCCTACCCTGAGAAGGGAGAGAATTAGAAATGGAATTCTAATTGGAATTAGAATTGGCACGGTTCATTCACATCAGGCCTCAGCCCTCAAGTGAAGGTAGGTTCACGTGAACACAATACAATTCAATGAAATAACAGGAACCAAAAAAAAAATCATAAACGTAGATAGCAAAAATAGAAAGTGTATTCATTTTATGAAGTAGCGATTTCTCTAAGTCTGAATGCCTTATGAACGAAAAATGATAATTAGAAAAAAAAAGAATAAGATAGAAAAAAAGAAGAAAAAGAGAAAAGAGTGAGATAGAAAATAAAGGAAAAATCATGAACATAATTGATATTGCTAGACGACATAAAGAGACTTGATTCAAATAAAAAGGGATGCTTGCAGTGATTCGGTTTTATATACATTTCTTAGTACTGGGCAAAAAAAGAACAAAATGTACCCTGATAAGAGAGAGACAGACAGGCAAACAGGCAGACAGACAGACAGAGAAAGAGACAGAGAGAGAGTGACAGAGACAGATACAAAGCCAAAGACAAAGAGAGTGCAAGAATCAAGCACTGAGAGCAAGTCAATGCGCAAGCCAACAGTTCGTTAAGTCAACTCATCGATAAAGAAGAAAGAGAGAGAGAGAGAGACTGGGGTGGGTGAAATAGAGAGAGGAGAGACAGAGTGAAAGAGACAGAGACAGAGAGAGGCAGACAGACAGACAGATAGAGTAAACATAGCTAAGTAGGCGCGCACGCTGACATCACTGAGTGACAGTTTGTGTGGAGAGAGAGAGAGTTCACAGACGGGAGGTGGACCGGAACAGTGGCCAAGTCGATAACGCGCATGGCCAGGAAACGGAATGTCTCGGGTTCCCATGATTCACACACACACACACACACACACACACACATATATATATATATATATATATATATATATATATATATATATATATATATATATTATCTATTTATAAATCATCATTATTGGGCTTAAATAGGACTGCGACGCCTCTTGAATTTGTATTTTATGAGGCAAAATAGCACTGGTAACCTCATTCAGCTCTGTAATATCAATTTATCCATATCTGGATTTGAATTGTGTTGTATTTGTATTTGTATTTCATTTTTTGTCACAACAGATTTCTCTGAAATTCGGGCTGCTCTCCCCAGGGAGAGCGCTTCGCTACACTACAGCGCCACCCGTTTTTTTTGTTTTGTTTTTGTTTTCTGTTTTTTGTTTTTGTTTTGTTTTGTTTTTGTTTGTTTTTGTTTTTTTGTTTGTTGGGGGTATTTTTGTATTTTTTCCTGCGTGCAGTTTTATTTGTTTTTCCCATCGCAGTTGATTTTTCTACAGAAGTTTGCCAGGAACAACCGTTTTATTGCCGTGGGTTCTTTTACGTTCGCTAAGTGCATGTTGCATTCGGGACCTCGGTTTATCGTCTCATCCGAATGACTAGCGTCCAGAGGGGGAGAGGGAAAGACAGAGATAGAGGCAAACAGATTGACAGACACAGAAACAGAGACGTGAACAGAGACAGAGAGGGTTAGCAAACAACTTTTTTTTCACCCAGAACC
>NC_134902.1:24469225-24471725 GCF_041734735.1 Babylonia areolata | reverse complement strand
TACCTTGAGACAAATGGGGACAGTGTACCCCAGCGGCAGACATGTAACACGCAGCAGCAGCAGCAGCAGCTGTGAAGAGCTGCACATAACCTTCACTATGACCATGGCCATACAAATACTGGATGGGCCAGCGCGTACGAATGTAGACTCCATCGCCGGCAATAGTTTTTGATTCGTAAGGCGACTATTTCGTTCCTTAGCAATGGTTGTCGGCGCTGGGGAATCGTGGTCCATTTCATGAGCTTTTTGCATCCTTTTTTTTTTCTCTCAATGATTTAGTGTCGTTACACTGCAAGATTACACACACACGCGCGCGCGCGCGCGCTCGCTTTCACACTAGACAAGACAAGAAACAAAACCGCCATGGATAACAAAAGAAATTGACATTGAAATTCATTATAGAGATTATTTGAAGATGTATGGATCAAATGAACAAGATAAGAAACAAAGAAATAAAGTAAACGGCATGAAACGTAAATCGAAATCTAATTATTTTCAGAAAATGTTAGTAAATACAAAAGATTCTCGTCTAATTTTGAAAGCCATCAACAAGTTGAATAATAAACATGTGGGAAAAAGACAACAAAGCATCACTGATGTAACAGCAGATCAGTTAGATAATCATTTTGCAATCATTGCTGAAAAAATTATACCAAGCGATAGGACCAGTGAAAATGACATCTGTATTCTAAAACAGTATATTGACTCAAGGAAAATTCATGTTCCATTTAGTCTTCAACCAATGACTGTCCTGGATGTATGTCAAAGCCTATCACAACTAAAACAATCTGGCACACGAAATTTGGACGGGTTAGATGGACAGATATTAAAGCTTTCTTCCCCTGTTATTGTAGATACTCTGACATATCTTTATAATTTGTGTATCGATAAGAAATGTTTTCCTTCTAAATTCAAGCAGGCTAGAGTCATTCCACTGTACAAATCAGGTGATTCTTCTGATCCATCTAACTATAGGCCAATTTCTGTCTTGTCTGCTCTGTCTAAACCCATTGAAAAACATTTGCAAAAATGTTTATATTCTTATCTCTTTGTCAACGACCTAATCCAATTTTCACTCTCAACACCAAAAGGTACCATGTTTCGTTGTCCATCGTTAAATAGTGTAGCACATGAAGAACACGATATTTTGTGCAGTTTTGGTTTTCTTTGTGGGGGGAGCGTGGGGGAAGACGGGGGAGTGGAGGAGGGTGGGGAGGGGGAGGGGTGAGGGGAGGGAGTGGTTGCACGATTTCATCGCTTTCTATTTGTTGTTGGGTTCGTTTGGTATTCACAATAATGGGAAAAAAACGGGTGTTACAAGCCATTCAAGACTTTTAAAAGTGTTTGTTCGACCATATCAAAAATGGTTCACATCGTGATCAAATGAATAGAGAACTGACAACAATTTAACTGAACAGAAAATTATTGTCTTATGTAATGTTGTCTCGTTCGTCATTTATCAGATGGATTCCCCTGCCTTCTCGACGAAGTCGGCAGTACGTCGCAGGTCCTCCAGTCCTCCATAGGGCTTCCGGGCCGCTGGAATTAGGTCGTGCCAGGTTTTCTCTCGGAGCGCTTGATGGAGCGGGCAGGACTGCAGCAGATGTTCTGTTGTCTGGCTGCCTGTTCTGCAGGGGCACTGCTCTCTGTCACCGATACGGAGTTTCGTGTATAGGTGGTGTTTCAGGCGGTTATGGCCTGTCCTGAGCCTGAAAATGGCTACCAGCTCTCGACGAGTCAGCAAGTAGTAGGGTCTGCTCTGTTGTGGCGTGGATGCTGCAGCTCCCACTTGTTGTCTTATGTACCTCACCTTCACCTTCACCTCTCCCGTAGTCTGGGTTCAGACCATTGGGGCACCGCTGCTGACCTGACCACCACCCCTCTCCACTCTTCACGGTTTTCTGATTTCCTCAGGGCGTCACCGAGCGTCAAGCCTGTCCACCCCCGGATGTTGTCTTCCCATCTCTTCTTCTGCCGTCCTCTCCTTCTGCCTCCTTGTACGGTGCCTTGCAGGAACGTTTTGGCAAGACCAGATGATCTTATGTAATTAAACATTAATGTATTACAACTGTCCTTTTTCTTCTCCTGCTCAGATTAAACACGACAAGAACCTTTTTTTTCTAACACCAGCAGTTTCATCAAACGGTCGCATGTCTTCATCTCTCTTGTAGTTAAATACATATTCGACCAATTCCCAATTTTGACCTGTCTGACGAAATTTGCCGACATGTACCCAATCTTGTCATGATTGACTAAACTCACATTAAGCACACATAATCAAAAACCCTTCTTAAACCTAGGATTGCGTCCATTGTTGCTTAACAAAGCAGTCACTTCCAAACATTGTTCAGTACGTGAAATGGATGGTGAAAAACAGCATCGTTGATATGGAAATACGGAAGCTTTACTGGACCCCAGTGTGTCCAGACAGTCCGGCGTAAAACTGCAGAAAGGTGGGCAGACAGGTTCGTCAGTGAGAAAACTTTATCACCAAGACTTT
>NC_134902.1:24449225-24464225 GCF_041734735.1 Babylonia areolata | reverse complement strand
GTTACGACCATACTAGGCTCTTCCGTCCGAGCAATGCAACTGGCTCCTGGAAACGACATTCAGCCAATGTGTGTCAAAAAACAAGAAAAGAATATCCACGGGTTGCAAAATAGATTGTATGATGGTAAGCGCAGCCAAGGTAAATGGAGTTCAATTCGTTCAGGAATGGGTCCATCATTCTTTTAGTGTTACAACTCTGCTTCATCAGATATGTATTTATTCTAATATCTGTCATATTTATTTATTTATTTATTTATTTATTTATTTATTTATTTATTTATTTATTCATTCATTCATTTATTTGTTTGTTTATTTATTTATTCATTTATTTATTTACTTGTTTATTCAAATATTCATCTATTAAACTATCTCCCCGTCTGTCTATTCGTCTATTTATCCATTCATTCATTCACTCAGTCAGTTAGTTAGTTAGTCAGTGAGTCAGTTAGCTAGTTAGTTGGCCAGTTATCTTTTCCTCAAGGCCTGACTAAGCGAGTTGGACTACGCTTTGCTGGTCAGGCATCTGTTCAGTATATCTAGATGTGGTATGACGAATAATAGATTTGTCCAATCGCAGTGACGCTTCCTTGATTAACTGAACTGAACTAAACTGAACTGAACGCCACCAGACCATTGCATTTCGCATTATATTTTCACGTCCACACCTTTCTATTCTGAGCTGGCAGAGGATGGGAGTTTGTTAATAGCCGCTGGGAATTACTGCGGCAGGCTCTGTAGGGGATTACGTTATTTCTAGCCTCATTTGAATTAGAGATACTGTTTGAATATAAAATTAATACGCACTGATTAGAGAACAGAGAACTATTGACGGAATTACTCAGCTAAACTATTGTTACCGAATAAAGTCTCTACCCTCGCCGAAAAAGTGTTAATTAATTATTAACAAGGAATGAGCTGATGTCACAGCTAAAATCTTCAGATAGAAAGATGACAGGACACTGAAAAAATTCCTGATTGATTAAAAAAAAGTAAATTTAAAACGCACAAAAGAAATTGCTCCTCTCTCTCTCTCTCTCTCTCTCTCTCTCTCTCTCTCTGTGTGTGTGTGTGTGTGTGTGTGTGTGTGTGTGTGTGTGAATATGTATGTGTGCGTGCGTGCGTGTGTGCGTGCGCGCGTGTGTGTGTGAGTGTGTGTGTGTGTGTGTGTGAGCGTGCGTGCGTGCGTGTGTGTATGCGTACGTGCGTGTGTGTGCGTGCGTGCTTGAGTGATATCGTGTGTGTGTGTGTGTGTGTGTGTGTGTGTGTGTGTGTGTGTGTTTGTGCATGCGTGTGTGTGTGTGTGTGTGTGTGTGCGTGCGTGCGTGTGTGGGCGTGCGTGAGTGATATCGTGTGTGTGTGTGTGTGTGCGTGCGTGCGTGTGTGTGCGTGCGTGAGTGATATCGTGTGTGTGTGTGTGTGTGTGTGTGTAGGTGTGTGTGTGTGTGTGTGTGTGTGTGTGTGTGTGTGTGTGTGTGTGCGCGCGCGCGCAGGTGTTATAGTGCTCCTCATATTTAATCCTCCTCGGCGACCTTGCAGTAAATTTCAACATTGATCATTCAAAGTATCGATCCGGGTGGGGGAGGGGTTGGAGGGAGAGGAGGAGGACGGTGGGGGGTCGGGAGGTTGTGAAACACTCTTGCAATGATGCCGGCTTACATTAAGCTTCCCTTGAAAAGTTCCCGATTTATTGCCCCTGTCCAAATTTCCCTCACCCTTGCTAATTCCCTCCCCTGCTTTCTAATCACTGACAACGCAGACGACGCGATGGGCGAGAAAATGGCGATGCACTGTCATGGCGTTTTGCTTGCATGCACCGTTATAAGCTGATTCCAAGCTTTCGAATTAATAATCTGGCATGCCGGAGGGGGGGAAAGTCAAGCGCTGAAAATAGCGGTGTTCGGCCCTGAGCTTGAATTCTTAGATTGAATTGATTAGCGAGGAGGTAAAGCGTTTGTTATACAAGCATGGTGGCGAACTTGTTGGCGTTAATTTTGTAGACAGTCATTCATTCAGACACACACACACACACACACACACACATATATATATATATATATATATGTATATATATACAAATACAAATACACACACACATCCACACACACACACACACATCCACACACATCCACACACACACACACACACACACACACAAGCACAAGCACACACACATATTCAAACACACACACACACACACACACAAGCACAAACACACATACACATACACAAACACATCCACACACACAAAAAAAAAACCAACAACAAAACAAAACACATCCACACACACACACACACACACCCAAGACCCGAACGTCTTGCTAATCAGAATATACACGAGCCACACCCAAAAGTGCGACGATGTCCCCAGCCCTCGCCAGCCAAGCAGATGGAGCAATTAGTTTCACGTTCGACGTCAAATATTGACGTCCTCTCTCATCTGGCCCGTCTTGTAAGGCCAGCAGATTCTGTGAGTGATCTCCCCTTGTTTGTCCTTGCTCTCGAAATCACGCGAGAAACCACGACACGGCACGCGACTGTCTGACTTGCCCTTCGGAAGGGCTGGGACCCCATCAATTCGTGAACCCACGCCATTCATTTGCCAAGCCAGGGTCATTGACAAACCACGCTTTTGGAGTCCGTTCTGAGCCCAATCTTGACCCAAGTGTCAGTTTTCACAAGGACTGTCTGTCTGTCTCTGAGGGAAGGGGCGGGGGGGGGGGGGGGGCGGGGGGGGGGGGGGGGAGAGTCCATAAAACTATACGCTTGTATGGATAGAAGCGTTGTTATTATTGAACAGTGTTGTTGGAGTCCCGTATCAATAAGTCTCGAAAAGACGATATGAATAAATTTTTTCTCACCTCAGCGCAAATACATCTGTGAGATAAGAAACACTTAAAGAATTAAAACCTTCTCTCTGTCTGTCTGTCTGTCTGTCTCTCTTCCACACTCAGTTCTTCTCTGTCTGTCTGCACCTCTCTCTGTCACTCTTTCTCTCTCTCTCCCTGTCTCTCTCTCACACACACACACTCTCTCTCTCTGTCTCTCTGTCTCTCTCTCTCTCTCTCTCTCTCTCACACACACACTCTCTCTCTCTCTCTCATTTGCAAACACACACATTCACTCGGTTAGAAAGAAGCAGCAGCAACAACAGCAGTAGCAGTCATGATGGTCGCCGACATCGTCATCGAAGTAACAGTAACAGTAGGAGAAGAAGGAGGAGGAAGAAGAAGAAGCAACAGCAAGCATAAGTGGAGTGATGGCCTTGAGGTAATGCGTCCGCCTTGGAAGCGAGAGAATCTGAGAGCACTGGTTCGTATCACGGTACAGTCGCCAATATTTTATCCCCCTCCACTAGACCTTGACTAATGGTCTGGACGCTAGTCATTCGGATGAGACGATAAACTGAGGTCCCGTGTGCAGCGTGCACTTAGCGCACGTAAAAGAATCCACGGCAACAAAAGAACCTGGCAAAAATTCTGTAGAAAAATCCACTTCGATAGGAAAAACAAATTAAACTGCACGCAGGTAAAAATACAAAAAAATGGTGGCGCTCTCAGTGTAGCGACGCGCTCTCCCTGGGGATAGCAGCCCGAATTTCACACAGAGAAATCTGTTGTGACGAAAAAGAGAAATACAATACAGCAGTGGAAGAAGAAGAAGAAGAAGAAGAAGAAGAAGACTGATTGATTGACTTAGTCTTTATTGGGTGAAGAATTGGGCATAGTGAAGGCCTTTATACAAGTCTTCCCATTTGATTAACAACACAAAAAATAGATATAAATAAATACATAATTTAATAAATAAAGAAATAATAAGAAAGACAGATGAGAAGAGCAACTGGAACATTCCATTAACAATAACAAAGCAATGAAAAGAACAACTGTTGGATAATCACGTGCGTATGTGCGCGCGCGCAAGCATGCACGCACGCACACGCACACACACACACACGCACACGCACATGCACACACACACACACACACACACACACACACACACAGCAAACAAAGACATACGCTCACATTCACGCCCACACAGTTACACACACACACACACACACACACACACACACACACACACACACACACACACACGGGTGCACGCGCGCGCGCACGTACGCACAAGAAGAAGAAGTAGGAGGAGGTTGAGGGGAAGGAGGAGGGGGAGGAGGAGGGCGAGAAGGAGGAGAGGAGGAAGAAAAGAAGAACAAGAATATGGTGTTAGAGAGTCCGACAAATCGTGTCTATAGCCCAGACGGCTGGCTGAACACATGTGGTTTGCAAAACAAGGTAAACAATGCATTTCCCCAAATCACGTCATTGTTGTAAAAAAAAAAAAAAAATTAAAACCCTTGGACGATACTTATCAAAGAAGAATCAAAGTTCAAGGTAAAAGAAAAATAGAGAGAAAGATAGAGTGAGACAGGGAAAGAGGTAAAGACAAAAAGAAAGAGGCGGGGTGGGGAGAGAGAGAGAGAGAGAGAGAGAGAGAGAGAGAGAGAAGGGTGGGGAAGAGATGGAGAAAGAGAGAGAGAGAGAAAGATAGAGAAGAGAGGGGTTGAGACGACGGACAACCCCGAAAACGGAGTACGGCTGCCAACATGGCGGGGTAAAAACGGTCATACACGTAAAAGCCCACTCGTGTACATACGAGTGAAAGTGAACACAAGAGTTGTAGCCCATGAACAAAGAAGAAGAAGAAGAGACGAAGAACGAAGACAGAGACGAAGAAAGAAAGAAAGAAAGAGAAACGAACTGAACAGAAACACAGAGAGAGAGAGAGAGAGAGAGAGAGAGAGAGAGAGAGAGAGAGAGAGAGAGAGAGAGAGAGAGAGAGACCCACAGACCTTATCCTTCTTAAAGGAAGAGGAAAACGCAATGATCTATTATTACCATGTGAAAGTGCATGACTGATTGCTTTTGGATTTCGCCATTTGTGTGCATTCTGTTTCTGGAAACATGATGTCTGAGATGCTTGCACCGATTCAGAACCAGCAAGTGATGTCTACTGCCATTCGGTGCGTCTGGGTGGCATATCTTCTGTTGGAATCATCATGATGGAATTAGATCATAACGGTTTAGCATTCATTTTACTTTCATCTAAGATCAGATTAACAGGACAAAATTGATCTCTTTTTTTTTCTTTTTTTTTTTTTAGTGGGGCCTCCAACCTCCTCTTTTTTCCCACTTTTTTCTTTTCGTTTTTTTCTTTTCTTTTTTTTTTTCTTTTTTTTTGTGGGGCCTCCATCCTCCTCTTTTCCCCCACATCTTTCTTTTCCTTCTCTCACAAACTCATACTTACCTTTCACGCACCACTTTCCCCCACACACCTTAACTAATCACTTTCATTCTTCCCCTATCGTCTGGCCGCAGCAATTGCCCCAGTGTGTCTTGAGGCGTGCATTTTAAGAATTGATCTCTAGAACAGTGCTGAGCAGCAGCGCTGGGTCTCCTTTGAAGTGTGGCCTGATAGCGACCCAACACTGTTAGTTCAGTGTTACGTGCTGTCATTGAGGCTGCAACAGAACGAGGCCACGATTGGTTGGGCGGTGTGGGAGGGGGGATGGGGGGGGGGGGGGGGGTGCGTTGAGGACGTGAGTGCAATGTTTCTGAAGCGGCACGTTTGAAAAGCCTGGTTAATACAACCGAAAATTTAATGCACAGTGTTGTTTGGCATCGGGCGGCTAACTGTTTGAATTGTGAAATGTCAAATCAATTACGAGCGTGGAACGTGACTGTGTTAAAATTTATGTTCGTGACTTGCACAGGTTAGTTTGTTAATCAAGTGTGTGTGAACAGTGCTTGGTCACTTGTTCAGTCTACATTGAGGGCATTATAAGTATTAAAAAAAAAAAGTGTCTGGTCGCTCGGATGACGTTTTCCTGAACGATATGGTCAAAGAAAACTTTGATCTTTTATCAGTTCTCTGCATGTTAAATTGTACTGACTGCTGAATAAATGATGACGATGATGGTGATGGTGCTGGTGCTGGTGATGATACTACATCTCTTTCTATTTTCCAAACGTTTGTATCAGTTCCCTGCGTTTTAAATTGTGCTGTTGAATACATGATGACTTTGATGGTGATGGTGATGATGATACTTCCCAGAAAGAGAGAGAGAGAGAGAGAGAGAGAGAGAGAGAGAGAGAGAGAGAGAGAGAGAGAGAGAGAGAGAGCAGAAAGTCTAAATCATAAAACATTCCATTTTCATAGCGATTGGGAATGCGAAATACATTACTCTATGAAGTGTGTGATTAATCATATTATATTATGCTTTCCACGTGGTTCGTTTCCAATCAATGTCTGTGGCTATACTTTGTTATTCTATTCCGAGAAAAGGGAAGTAATTACGATTTCACCGTGAAATATGTTGTAAATGGGTTTCTACGTTCGTCTGGTTCAAAATAGTTTATAACAATTGAGTGCGTGTATGTCATCAAACAAAACTCTCGTTTTTCTCTTTATTGCTTACTCGATCTTGATCTCGATCAACACACACACACACACACACACACACACACACACACACACACACACACACGGGAGCACACACACACACACAAACACACACACACACACACCTCGATCACACACACACACACACACACACACACACACACAACACCTCTCCCTCTTATATATATATATATATATATATATATATATATATATATATATATCATATCACTCTCAGTGAAAAGACGTAAAATCAGTTAACAACGACAGAAGCAACAGTCAACTTAAAAGAAAAATTATTATAAACTATTAGATACAACATTGTATAAACATCTTACATATCGTCACAGACAGCACACACTGGAAACGATAGCAAGGCAGTTGTACGTTTTCTGATACAATTTACATTTTTCACAGTAAAGGTATGAGGATATATGTGACACCGAATCAGAATATTCCCCAATGCCCAAATCGACAATTTTTCATTCACTTTTGACTCTCGAGCAAAATCATACAAATTGTGAGTTTTAGGTTCGTTTCGTGCGTGAAGGTTACAATTTTTCTTAAAATATCGACAACCACAGACTTTACGGAGCTGAGAGGACGAGGGGCTGTGGGGAGGGGGGCGGGGGGGGGGGGGGGAGGTTATCCTGTCGGAATAAATCACTGCGCCGATGACGGCAAGAATGTATTTGGCAGGATAAATGCAAACGCAAATAATCAGGGAGAAAAAAGAAAATACGTTCTCTTCGGAGAAGAAGGAAAAAAAAACATTCTTCTCTTGCTTTAACTCTTTCCCGTGCCTCCTCCCACACTCCCTCTCACCCTACCCCCCCCCCCACCCCCACCCCCCTCCCCTTTGCCAGAACAGGTCGGAACCAAAGTGGAGCTGAAACGTTATTTACAAACCAGGAGAGAAAAAAACACACACGCAAAAAAAAAACCCGAGACAAACAAAATCTCCTCTCTCTCTCTCTCTCTCTCTCTCTCTCTCTCTCTCTCTCTCTCTCTCATTCCTGTCCTATTTCCCCTGTCCTCAAACAATCAATCAAGTATCCAATGTGGTGAAAAGAAACATCAGCATTAGCTGACCAAAAGGGAAAAAAAGGAAAGAAAGTAAGGTTTTGAAGTCATGTCCTTTCATACCCCCACAAGAAGAAGAAGAAGATGATGATGATGATGGTGATGGGGATGAAGATGATGATAAAGACAGATTAAGATTCGCCAGGGAGAATCAGGAGAAGAAGAAGATCATGACGTTGATGATGATGATGACGATGAAGATAGATATAAAGATTTGTCAGAAATATTAGGTCTTTCAACAGGTCTGGAGTAGAAAGTGTCTGTCGGTGTTCATGACAAAGAATGCCATCAAACAGTCATGGCGAAATAAGTATCTTTCAATCAACAGCCATCAAACAATCAAGGCGAAATAAGTATCTTTCAATCAACAGCCATCAAACAATCATGGCGAAATAAGTATCTTTCAATCAACAGTCATCAGTCATGGCGAAATAAGTATCTTTCAATCAACAGCCATCAAACAATCATGGCGAAATAAGTATCTTTCAATCAACAGCCATCAAACAATCATGGCGAAATAAGTATCTTTCAATCAACAGTCATCAAACAATCATGGCGAAATAAGTATCTTTCAATCAACAGCCATCAAACAATCATGGCGAAATAAGTATCTTTCAATCAACAATCATCAAACAATCATGGAATAAGTATCTTTCAATCAACAGCCATCAAACAAAATAAGTATCTTTCAATCAACAACCATCAAACAATCATGGCGAAATAAGTATCTTTCAATCAACAGCCATCAGTCATGGCGAAATAAGTATCTTTTCAATCAACAGCCATCAAACAATCATGGCGAAATAAGTATCTTTCAATCAACAGCCATCAGTCATGGCGAAATAAGTATCTTTTCAATCAACAGTCATCAAACAGTCATGGCGAAATAAGTATCTTTCAATCAACAGCCATCAATTAATCATGGCGAAATAAGTGTCTTTCAATCAACAGTCATCAAACAGTCATGGGGAAATAAGTATCTTTCAATCAACAGTCATCAAACAATCATGGCGAAATAAGTATCTTTCAATCAACAGTCATCAAACAGTCATGGCGAAATAAGTATCTTTCAATCAACAATCATCAGTCATGGCGAAATAAGTATCTTTCAATCAACAGCCATCAAACAATCATGGCGAAATAAGTATCTTTCAATCAACAATCATCAGTCATGGCGAAATAAGTATCTTTCAATCAACAGTCATCAAACAGTCATGGCGAAATAAGTATCTTTCAATCAACAATCATCAGTCATGGCGAAATAAGTATCTTTCAATCAACAATCATCAGTCATGGCGAAATAAGTATCTTTCAATCAACAATCATCAGTCATGGCGAAATAAGTATCTTTCAATCAACAATCATCAGTCATGGCGAAATAAGTATCTTTCAATCAACAGTCATCAGTCATGGCGAAATAAGTATCTTTCAATCAACAGTCATCAAACAGTCATGGCGAAATAAGTATCTTTCAATCAACAGCCATCAAACAGTCATGGCGAAATAAGTATCTTTCAATCAACAGCCATCAAACAGTCATGGCGAAATTAATAAGTATCTTTCAATCAACAGTCATCAAACAGTCATGGCGAAATTAATAAGTATCTTTCAATCAACAGTCATCAAACAGTCATGGCGAAATTAATAAGTATCTTTCAATCAACAGCCATCAAACAGTCATGGCGAAATAAGTATCTTTCAATCAACAGCCATCAAACAGTCATGGCGAAATAAGTATCTTTCAATCAACAGTTTTCCTTTGTCCCCGTCCTTGGGCGTGGACTTTGGAAAATTCTTAAAGCAATCAGGAATCTTAACTTTGCTAAGATCACTTAAGCAAGCCAGCCCTTTACCGGGATCCATGAGACGACCTTTACAGCGCTAAGTTTGTTTAGAGTTAAGAATGTTCCTAAGTTTATGGAGTATACCATGGAGCTTGGTACATTCTTAACGATAATAAATGGAAATAAGTGGAGTGATGGCCTAGAGGTAACGCGTTCGCCTTGGAAGCGAGAGAATCTGAGCGCGCTGGTTCGAATCACGGCTCAGCCGCCGATATTTTCTCCCCCTCTACTAGACCTTGGGTGGTGGTCTGGACGCTGGTCATTCGGATGAGACGATAAACCGAGGTCCCGTGTGCAGCATGCACTTGGGGCGTATAAAAGAACCCACGGCGACAAAAGGGTTGTTCCTGATAAAATTCTGTAAAAAAAAAAAAAAAAAAAAAAAAAAAAATCCACTGCGATAGGAAAAACAAATGAAACCGCGCACAGGAAAAGATACAAAACAAAAAAAAAAAAAAAGGGTGGCGCTGTAGTGTAGCAACGCGCTCTCCCTATGGAGAGCAGCCCGAATTTCACACAGAGAAATATGTTGTGATAGAAAGAAATACAAATACAAATAAACAAACAGCGCTACTAAGCTCACTCATGCCTCACCCCCACCCCCGACACACCCCATCCCTCCCAGCTTCACACGTCAAACGCCATTCCTCCGTGTAGCAATATCTCGGACGGCACGGCCATGTATGGAGGATGGAAAAGAGACGTTTCCTAAACGACATCGTCGACAGACAACTTGACACCGGGTATATATAGTCATCGGACGCCCATGGTTCTACAATAAGCAAAGATGACCTGATCGTCGACACCCGTTTTCGTTCAAAAGGATCTAGTGAGTTGAATACAGCGAATCACACAGCTGCCCCCAGAAATCACGGAACACGTGTTACCAGTTTCTTCTTCTTCTTCTTCTTCTGTGTTCATGGGCTGCAACTCCCACGTTCACTCGTATAATACGCGAGTGGGCTTTTACGTGTATGACCGTTTTTAACCCGCCATGTAGGCAGCCATACTCCGTTTTCGGGGGGTGTGCATGCTGGGTGTGTTCTTGTTTCCATAACCCACCGAACGCTGACATGGATTACAGGATGTTTAACGTGCGTATTAATTTTGATCTACTGCTTGCATATACACACGAAGGGAGTTCAGGCACTAGCAGGTCTGCACATATGTTGACCTGGGAAATCGTAAAAATCTCCACCCTTTACCCACCAGGCGCCGTCACCGTGATTCGAACCCGGGACCCTCAGATTGAAAGTCCAACGCTTTAACCATTCGGCTATTGCGCCCGTCGTTACCAGTTTCAAATGTTAATATTTTTTTCGGAGATTTCTGGGGGCAGCTGTGTGATTCGCTGTATTCAACTCACTAGATCCTTTTGAACGAAAACAGGTATGACGATCAGGTCATCTTTGCTTATTGTAGAACCATGGGCGTCCGATGACTATATATATTTCAAACTGTTCTTTATTAAACTTGGCTAGTTATGTGTTGAATAGTCCAGTTGGTTGTTTATTGTAGATCCCCACATGAACCTCTTTTCAAATAATAATCTACAGAAGTAGTGCATATAATATTTGATTATTGATAATTTTTTGGTCCTAATTCCGCTTCACCCGTCCCGCCTCTCACACACACCCTTCCAATATTATGCATTTTTCTTTCTCCAATCACTGACACTCACCCTCTTCATTTTACATTTTGTACTCTATCTTTTCCACATTCTGCTCTCTCTCTCTCTCTTTCTCTCCCTTTCTTAGTCCCCTCCCCTCCCCCCCTCCCTTCCACCTCAACCGCTCCCCTTTTCATTCGGATATACAGAAATTTCGATTTCTAATTGATAATAACAATCATCATTATGATAGAAATGATAATAATCCAAATAATAATAATGAAAATAATATCATTTATTTTCAGTCTAATATCATCATCTTAGATGAACAGACTATAAATAAATAAACGAAACGAACAGCTTCGCGAAGAACGGCAGCAGGTTGAAGGCACCGACTGGTTCTTATCCATATTTCCATAAAAAATAAAAAAAATCCGTAAATGACATGTACAAATGTTCCTTAGAGGATTGTTTAGTAATGGAAACTGTTTTATCATGTCATGTTGTAGTTTATTTGCTTTGTTTGTGTGTTAATCCGTGTTTGCATGCGTGCGCGCGCGCGTGTGTTTGTGTGTGTGTGTGTGTGTGTGTGTGTGTGTTTCTTTTTGTCCTTTTGCTTGGTTGGTTGATTTTTTCTTCTTTCACTCTGTTCTTAGAATAATATTTTCATGATCTGAGTGTCTTCTATGAAATTGAGAATCTATTTTCAGTGCGACCTTGCATGCGAAAGAAAAAAGGATGCTGACACAAATGGATGAACATGTGAACAAACATGATTTGAAGAATATTTTAAATAAATGTGACAGAAAAGATTGCATCACAGCAAACATCAAAACTATTTAGTCCCATTTTCACCCCCACGCGAAGGTAAAATATTGTAAAACACTTTTTCTGTCACATTTATTTCGAAAGTTGAATCATTTTGATGCCCCTGGCAATTGAGGAAAAAAACAAAAAACAAAAAAAGGCAAAAAACAAAAAAACGTGGGAGGGGAACGGCCACACTTACTCGCAATCCCACGATTTCTCCCAAAACGACAGAACTCGAAAGCTTGCGAGAGAAGTCGTGGGCAAACAACGGTGCAAGCAAGAGAGCGCAAGAGACACGTCGTGACCGCTCACCAAGGACCTGGCTCCCTGAATCCTGACATGGACTGCGCAGAACTGCCGCCCACGAAAAGAGTGTTTCAATTTGGTTTTCGTCCACCTCGTGCGGTTTTGTTGCTGTTGTTGTTGATGTATTTTTGTTTGTTTTTTTGTTTTCTTGTTTTTACGCTGCACGCATTTTGTTTCCGTTTTTTTTGTTTTTTGTTGTTGTTTTTAAACTAGTTTTATATTCTTGAATTTGTGACTTCTTTTGTTTCCTCATTCATCTTTCTCGTTCTCTTCGGATTTTTTTTTTTCTTTTTCTTCTTGTATTCAATCCTATCTGCCCTTCCGTGCACCGCTGTTTTATTCCTCTGTTCTATTTCACATTTGAATAACGTTCAGTTTTTTTTTCTTTCTTTTTTTTGTCTTTCTTCTACTCTTTTCTGCCGATAGTATTTTGTTTGTTTGTTTTGTTTTGTTTTCTGGAAAAGAACCCACGGCAACACAAGGGTTGTCCTCTGGCTAAATTCTGTAGAAGGAAATCCACTCTGATAGAAACATAATACATACGCATGCACTCAAGGCCAGGAAGACTTAAGGGCGTAGGATCACGCTGCTGCTCAAGCATCTGCCTAGCAGATGCGGTGGGGGGGGGGAAGAGGAGGAGGAGGGGGAGGTGGGGGAGGGGGATGCGGGGGGGGGGGGGGGTTAATATGGATTTGTCGGAGCGTAGTGACGCCTCCTTGCGAAACTGAATTTGAAATTTGTGGTGATGGTGGGTTTTTTGTTTGTTTTTGTTTTGTTTTGTTGGGGTTTTTTGGGGTTTTTTGTTGTTGTTTGTTTTTTTTGTTGTTGTTGTTGTTGTTGTTTTTTGGGGGGCGCATGGGGGTGGGGGGAGGGGTGTTCCTTCTACTTGTTCTGTGGGTGATGAAAGGACACACATACATATACAGAGGGAGAAAGAGAGAGAGAGGCGTGACGAAGAGAGAGAGGTCGGGGAGGAAGGAGGAGAGAGAGAGAGAGAGAGAGAAGGAGACGGAGGGAGAGAGAGAGAGAGACGGGGAGGGAGAGAGAGAGAGAGGGAGGGAGAGAAAGAGAGAGAGGGAATGAGAGAGAGAGAGACGGGGAGGAAGGAAGAGAAAGAGATACGGAGAGAGAGAGACGGGGGGGGGGGGAGGAAGGAAGAGAAAGATACAGAGAGAGGGTGGTAGAGGGAGGGGGGAGAGGGAGAAAGATGTCACCCTCAATCATAAACGCTCCTACATTTAGATCGGGAGGTGGAGGGGGGTAGTAAGAACCCCCCCCCCCCCTCTCGCTGCCCCACCCCCACCCCCCCGCCCAGCGCCCACCCCACCCCCACCCCCCACCCCCACCCCCAAAAAAGGAAAAAAAAGCGGTATCATCCTGTAATAGTTCTTGATCGATTGTCTTGAATTATGAATTATGCTTCGTATTCGTCTTCCAGACCCATTCTGTCCCCCCTGGACCCACCCCCCCTCTCTCTCGCCTTCCTTGACCATGGAAAATAATACAAATTCAAAACGTGAAGTTCGTTGTATTGTACGTAAGTCTGTCTGTCTGCCTCACTGGGTGAATGAATGAATAAATTTTAAGCATTGAAATTTTTAGAATCGAGTATTAAACACTAAGTTCTATCAGTTACAATGTATAAGAAACCCTGCGAATTTCTGGTATAATTCGGGTACACACACACACACACACACACACACACACACACACACACACACACGCACGCACGCACACACAAACCCTCACCGCAACATTTCCCATCCGATAGTTCTCACGAGCTGCCCAAGTACAACCAGTTGCTCAGTATGGTGCTGAAATATGGGGTTTAGACAAAGCTGCTATATACATAGAAAAAGTTCATCTGTTTGCTCTTAAGAAATTTTGGGGGGTTCATATCAAAACACCAAATGATTTTGTGTACGGAGAAACAGGTCGTTACCCAATATATATAAATTCGTCCTTGCAATGTGTTAGATACTGGTTAAAGATTGTACGTATGAGTGAAGAAAGGTTACCATATAAAGCATATAAAATGTTATTTGACTTGGAATTACGTGGTAAAAAAATCTTGGGTTTCTGGTATAAGAGAATTTTTGTTTGAAAATGAATTCGGTTTTGTATGGATGAATCAAGGTGTTGAAAACACAAATGTCTTTTTAAAAGAACTTCGTCAACGACTGATTGATAATAGATGGCAAAACTGGGAAGAACATGTGCAGAGCAGTGATAGATATTCTTTTTATGGAACATTTAAATCATCTGTAAATTGTGAACAATATCTACTGCTTGATATTGACAGACATATAAGGTATTTTATGACAAGATTTAGATGTGGAATATCGGACATCATGGTACATCATAACCGTTATAAAATGTATACAGGTGTGAATTTATTGTGTCCTCTGTGTAATAACGAAAATGAAGATGAAAAACACTTTCTGCTCTGTTGTCAGGCTTATCGTGATTTACGTATAAAGTATATTCCACAAAAGTATTATCAGGATCCTTCCCTGTTCCGGACTGCGTTGCTTATGGCATCTCGAAGTGAACCAATAGTAAGGAATGTGTGTATGTATTTATACAAAGCTTTTAAGAGACGCACCATTATGCTTAGCTGATTTAACTAACTGCTTCTGTAATGTCTTCTGTCAGTATATTAATGTTTCAATGAGTTACTCTGAAAATGTGTGTGAATTATTCACAAATACTGTACCCCTTTCAGAAAGGGCCATGGCCTATACTGATTAAACTATTCGAGTTCGAGTTCGAGTTCTCACGAGCGGCCAGTATGTGTCCCTCTAACACCATCAACAGATTAACCCACTCCATTCAACTGGTCAGCTTGTGACTGCTAATGGAAACCAAACACCACTGAACAACAGAGCCAGT
>NC_134902.1:24431725-24434225 GCF_041734735.1 Babylonia areolata | reverse complement strand
CCAGAGTGACTGTTGGGGTAGAAAATTTACCAGCCCAGACCAACTGACTGTGGAGATTTTTCGGGACAGAGACTGTCGAAAGAGAAATTTCTGTTTTGGTTGAAGCAGACAATAAAGTATTTTAAACTAAACTGAATTGAACTGAATCGACTGGAGTGTGTTTGGGGCTGCCCCCCCCCCCTCCCCTCCAATTAACTCCACCCTGTTTTTATTGCACAACAAAATACAAAGTTATTTTCAGGTTATTTTTTTACCTTTTCTGTATAACAAAAACAAATAATTCTAAAGAAGGGGAGTCATTTCGGGACAAGGGTTGCAGTTCGTCCCAGGCTAACTCAAAGCTGGAGTCATTTCACGTCCAACTAGTCCTCCACCCCCCCACCCTTAAAAAACAATTATTTAAAAAAATCCATGGAGTTAGTTTGAGGGTGGTGGTCATTCTGAGGTTTGTCACACCGGTTCGGTGTCGTGAGCGAGCCCGCTTAGCTGTGTTTAGTTTTGCTATTGCCCTGTAGCGTCACATCAAAGCCACGACTTGGCATAAGACTGTCTGGTTTTCGCACTGGGGGGGTCCCACCAGAAGGGCCATCAACAGATGACTCGATACCATTCGGTTCTCAAGCTTCCATCAATACACAGACATTTTCTTCATTCGGAACGTTTATGTTGATAATCTATCGATAACATGTAGATGCAGGCTGTGTTTGTTTCTAATGCTTTTCAGTCTTATTTCAGTGGAAATAATGAATAAATGAGTAAATAAATGAATTTTTGAAAAATAAAATAAGACAAAATAAATAAATACATAAATAAATGAACAAATAAACAGATAAATAAATAATCAAACAAACAAATAAATAAATACATAAATAAAACGTTACAAATATTACACCCAAAGGCCACTGCTTCTTTTTATTTTACTTTGCCAGTCAGTCAGTGTCATGTCCCGACGGGCAAAACAGCCGAGTAGTTAAAGCGTTGGACTTCCAGGGCTTGAATTCCGGTCAAGGCGCATGGTGAGTAAAGGGTGGAAATCTGTTTCTGATCTCCTAGGTCAACGTATGTGCTGATCTGCCAGTGCCTGAACCAACCACCTTATTGGGTACACGCATGATGAAGATCAAAATACGAACGTTAAAGATTCCGTAATCCATGTCAGGGTTCCGTGGGCAATGGAAACAAGAACATACTCACAAGAACAACAAGAACTACTGCTACTACTACTGCTGCTGCTGCTGCTGCTATAGCTACTGTTGCAGAATGAATAATCCTAATACTAATGACAATGATAATGATCAAAACAATGATGATGATGACATCATCATCATCATCATCATCATCACCATAACGATTACAACAACAATAATGATACTACTACTACTACTGCTACTACTACTACTGCAGCTGCTGCTGCTGCTACTATTTCTACTGTTCCAAGATGAATAATCATAATGTTAATGATGATGACAGCGATACCAACAAACAATAATTATGATAATCATCACCATCATCATCATCTTCATCATTATCATAATGGTTACAACAACAATAACAACAATAACGATACAACAACAGCAACAACAACTACTATTGCTGCTGCTGCAACTACTACTACTACTACTACTGCTACTAAATATATTTGATCAGCGTTGAATCTGGTCCGGAGACAAATCAATAATTGGATAAACTTGAAAATGTAAATTTAATAAATATTATTTGTAAAAAAAAAAAGGAGTAAGACAAATGGGACTGATCCACAAGGCATTGAGTTTGAAGCATCTCGTGTTACAGGTTGGGGGATCCGCCGTTTTGTTTTTATTCTTGAGGGAGGTTTAAACAGCTCTCCCCAAATAATCGGAAGATTTCCCAACGCTGCATAGATGTTAATCATTTATGTAAAGCGGATATCACTCGAAACCGCTTTGCTTTGATAGACATTTTGTTATATCTGTTTATCTTTCTTTCCTTTTTTTTTTTTTTTGGTTCACAGTCTTTCTATCTGTTTTTCTTTCTTTCTTCCTTCCTTTCTTTCTTTCTTTCTTTCTTTCTTCCATCTGTATGTCGGACTGTCAATTGCCTGTACTTCCCCTACCCTCAGCCTCATCCCGTCCTCATTCTCCTCTCATCTCTGTACCTCTAAGATGATCTCTGTCGGTGATAAGAAACTCTAGGGAGAGCTGGACAGTACAAGGTCTTCAGAGAAGAACCCCCATCCCCATCCCCCCCACCCCCCCTCAGTCAAGTGTTTCGGCCCTTAACTCCTTACACTCTAAGGGGGCCGGGGCCGCACCCAGGTCATGACTCCTGGATGCCCTTGTATTGCCGCGCTCTCCCTCTCCCTCTTTCTCTCTCTCTCTTTATTCTCTCTGTATTCCTCTGTGACCCTCGCTTTCTTTCCTCTACCATTTTCTCTCTGTCTCACTGTTCCTGTCTCTGCCTGATATTGTCTCTCTGACTCTGTCTCTGTCTGTGTCTCTGCCTCTGTCTCTCTCTCTCTCTC
>NC_134902.1:24399225-24429225 GCF_041734735.1 Babylonia areolata | reverse complement strand
TAGCATGCACTGACCGCTTTCATCACAAAGTGACGGGAATAATTGTGTGGGTGGTTGTGGGGTAGCCCTCAGCTAGCTTGTACTGAACCCTCTTTGAGCACCCCGTCTCTCTCTGCAGAACACCCTTCCCTCTACTTTACTTCTTTTTCTTCTTCGTTCGTGGGCTGCAACTCCCACGTTTACTCGTATCTACACGAGTGGGCTTTTACGTGCATGACCGTTTTTACCCCGCCATGTAGGCAGCCATACGTTACAATACGGCGGAAACAAGGGGAGTGATGACGTTCAGCTGGCTTGTACTGACCCTCCTGAACTCAAATCCTTCTACTGAACCCCCATCCCTCTCAATACAATATGGCAGAAACATGGCTCCTGGCTGGCCTGAACTGAAGACCTACCCAGCCTTCCCTCCACACCACAACATGCTGGGAACAAGGGGAGTAATTAGTTCTCGCCCTTCTTCTCCTGACCCTGTCTCCCTTCACACCCAGCTTTTCAACATGGCTGAAACCAGAGGAGTGATAGCCCTGGGCTAGCTCGTACATACCACCCCCTTCCCTCCAAAGCTTCGGCTTTCAGTTTCAGTTTCTAAAAGAGGCATCACTGCGTTCAGAAAAATAGAACCATTTATGCTACACCTTATCTGCTAGGCTGATACCTGACAACAGCATAGTTAGGCCTTGAGAGCATGCACGAATAGTTGTGTACCTATGAGTGAATATCATCTACAGAGTTTCGCCAGAGGACGACAGTTTTGTTGCCATGAGTTCTTTATCAGTGTGCCAAGGGCGTGCTGCACACAGAACCTCTTTTATCGTCTCATCGGACTGACTGCAGACTCAGCTTGATTTTTCAGTCAAACTTGGGAGAAAGGATGGGACCGGGATTCAAACCCAGACCCTCACGGACACTATATCGGTACATAAGCGTCTTAACCACCTTCCTTGTGACAGTGCCTTCTTATTGATATCAGTGTATGAAATTATGATTACTGTGCCCATTAAAAGTGGAGAAACTGAAAGTATTTGTATTTGCATTTGTATTTATTTTTATCACAACAGATTTCTCTGTGTGAAATTCGGGCTGCTCTCCCCAGGGAGAGCGCGTCGCTACACTACAGTGCCACCCATGTTTTTGGTACTTTTTCCTGCATGCAGTTTTATTTGTTTTCCCTATCGAAGTGGATTTTTCTACAGAATTTTGTCAGGAACAACTCTTGTTTTGTCGTGGGTTCTTTTACGTGTGCTAAGTGCATGCTGCACATGGGACCTCGGTTTATCTTCTCATCCGAATGACCAGCGTCCAGACCACCACTCAAGGTTTAGTGGAGGGGGAGAAAATATCGGCGGCTGAGCCGTGATTCGAACCAGCGCGCTCAGATTCTCTCGCTTCCTAGGCGGACGCGTTACCTCTAGGCCATCACTCCGCTAAGTAGCCGCGGCTAGTGACTTCCCCCAGTATTATATTGCTTCCCTTCAACATGTCCATGCAGCACCTTCTTTTCTGGCAACCCATCCACATTACAGCATGACGAAAACAAGGAAAGGGGTTCCTCTCAGATACCTTGCACTGGTCTCCACCCCATCCACTCCGAACCACCTACTCTTCAGGAAAAAAAGGGGCAAAAATGACTTTCCGGGCTGGATAGTATTGACTTAACTCTCGTCTACAAGTTGGTGGTTTCTAGGGTCTGTAGGAAGATGTGGATATTCGCCGTCTGGACTTTCGCTGCCTGAACGCTCACTGGTATTTTCACAATCTTTCTACCACATCTCTTTTTCATACGGTTCAGACGTTAAGATTTATTCATTGAATTACCAGAGTAACTGCCCCTGCTCCCCACTTGGGGTCGAATCTCAACTCCCGGGGGAAGTGAGGTCACGTAGGGCTGACTGGACCATTTTTTTTCCGCGAGAGTCATTCCAGAGAAGTCTATGACTATCCTGGGGATTAATCTAGACCTACCAGGATAGAATAATAATAATAATAATAATAATAATAACCCAAAAAAGACTGGGAATGAAGTATTACCCGAACAACAAAATCAAAAGCACACACACACAATATATATATATATATATATATATATATATATATGTGTGTGTGTGTGTGTGTGTGTGTGTGTGTGTGTGTGTGTGTGTGTGTGTGTGTGTGTGTGTGTGTGTGTTGTAGGGGAAGTCTATAAATATCCCAGGGGTTAATCTGGACCTGCCAGGATAAAAAAACAAAAACAAACAACAACAAAAAAACATGACTGTGAATGAAGTATTACCCGAACAACAAAATCAAAAGCACACACACACACAATATATATATATATATATATATATATATATATATATATATATATATATATATATATATATATGTGTGTGTGTGTGTGTGTGTGTGTGTGTGTGTGTGTGTGTGTGTTGTAGGGGAAGTCTATAAATATTCCAGGGGTTAATCTGGACCTGCCAGGATTAAAAAAAAACAAACAAAAACAAACAAAAAAACATGACTGTGAATGAAGTATTACCCGAACAACAAAATCAAAAGCACAAAACAAATATATATAATGTGCATTGTATAGAGGGGAAGAAGGAATAGAGAGGTGATCGATTCTAGCTTGCTCAGCATGATATAATACCTTCTCCTGCTAGAAGATGGGTAATGGTCAATTACAAAATGGAAGGAGATGAGGAGAGACCTGTGTGGACTAGGCTAAAGTGTTGTTGTTGTTTTTCTGCCCCATCATCTGAATGGTTTCAGTGGCATTACTCCAACGCCGCTCATTCCGATTCCCCCATACACGATCAAAACCCGGGTTCGTTTGTCGCATGCAGTCACAGCGTTGATAATCCACAAGAAATCATCGATGTTAGGTCGCTAGGAGGCCATACACCAGAGTAGACCCTGCACTGCTGATGAGGTTGAAGTTATCCCTGTGTCTATCGATGCTTGCCTAAAAATGCCACCTTCTCCTTTCATTTGAAGTTACGGTCAGCTAGGTAGGGGACGGGGGGGGGTCAAGTCTAACTGGGCCAAATTTATCCCTAGGTTCATTTGAGTGACCCAAGAATGACCTTCATATTCATTGACTGGTTGGAGGAGAGGGTAAAACCCAATTGTGAAACAGTTCTGACAAGTCAACATTTTACCTTTGAGGGTCATTTCAGCCTAGTCTTACATACACCCCGATATTAATCTGAACCAGCCATATTTAACTCCGGGGTGAAAACAAAAAATCAAATTGGGGAAGGAACAACAGTTTGCTACACCGGGAATGACACACATCAAAGACAGCAGACACTGTCCGCCCAGATGTTACAGTCGCTGAACCACCTGATGTCTCCTGAGGGTGATAGATTTTGCATACGTCACTTCCATCCCGCCAGCCGCCCGCCCACCCCCAACCCCCCCACGCCCCCCCCCCCCCCCAACCCCCCCAACCCTCCCAGCCACTGCCTCGCTGTGATGATGCAAACACGAAACAGTAAACGGAAGCAGCCATGCATCCAGAAATACAAATGAAATCGAGAGGCGTGAAATAGGATGGAACCGAATTCATGATCGAAACAAATGGCGCTAGAGCTGGGCTGCAACCGATTGCTCACGTTTTCCTGATAGCTGAAACAGATTCTGAGACTGTTTCTTTCTTCATTTCTTTTTGGTTTCGAATGCTCAAAATAGTACAGCATGCCAGGAAGGAAAGTGTAGCAAGGTAAGGTCTTGCTGCAGATAATTATGGTGAAAGCAAAGATGATGATTGTGAGTGATGAATCTAACAAAGACAGACTGCTGCTGAATCTACCATCTTCTTATTTGTCATTATTATTATTATTAAGTAACACTAGATCATATAAAATTGCATTGTTCATCAAAGGTGAACTATATCATTGATAGTCCACAGTTTTGTTTTGGTGTCACACACACACACACACACACACACACACACACACACACACACACACACACACACACACACACACACACACACACACACACACACACACACACACACACACACACACACACACACACACAAACGATTCTTCACCGTGAAGAAACAAATCGCACACGGAACGATTAACTGAAGCAATCATGCATCCAGAAATACAAATAAAATCAGGACGTGTGAAATCGGAGAGAATCGACTTCATGATCCAAACAAATCGCCTGGAGCTTGAAAGCTCATGTTCCTTGACAGCAGGAAAATGAATGGTAAAACTTCTTTTGTCCTCACGTCGTTTGGATGCACGTGCTCAAACTATTCCGGTGTCTTGGGGCATATGACCGAACAAGCGAGACAACAAGAAAACGTAACTCAGAAGACAGATGGTCGATTCTTGCCATGGACAACGATCATAGCAAGAAAAGAATGATAAACTCATGGAGCTGCAGACGTTTGGATGCACGCGTTCAAACAAAAACCGCAGCCTTGTGGCACATGTTTTGGGTGTATATATATATATATATAACTCGCTACAAGAAACCGTATCAGAAGGCAGACGGTCAACTCCTGCCATAGACGGTGAAGGGAAGAGGAGGAGGTGGAATTTTGTTTAATGTCCCGTCACACATATCGGTGATTGAAGACATTTTCTTAAAGTATTTATGAATGTATTTAAGTATTATCGGTTACAAGGGGTGTGAGATGTGAATGAATGGAGGGTTGGGGGAAACTGGGCACATGAGGGTGAAACGAGGGTGAAATTTGAAAAAAAAAATCTAAATACAATTACAGGAAATTACTTAAAGGGTTTCGTAAAAGAGAAGTCGTTAAACTGACAAGCGAAACAACTGATAATGAATGCAAAAATTCAAAACATCAACGCTCTCAGTCACTTGTGAATGACACACTTTCGTGTACATAAGGCTTCATCAAGCTACAGTGATAAAATTATATGCTTAATTGTCAGGTTACTAAAGCAATGGCACTTGACATTAGAACAACACTTGGTCTGTAATGAATTTGATAATAGTCTGAAAGCTAAACTCAGAACTGGTCTGCGAATCGGACCAAAGTCTGAGAGAGTCAACTGACGAGGTTTTAGACTTGAATTCAAGCACCTATAAAAGTCTCTTTCTAGTATATTGCTTATTTCCTTGTATGACAATGAGCAATATACTTTTATACTATCTGTATGATTCTTTGCTCCTCTGTTTGCTGCCCTGTCTGCTTGGTCGTTATGAGGGAATCCAGTATGGTATGGTATCCAAAAAAATCAACATTTGCACCCTTCACAAATAGGGAGTGCAATAAATACCAAATTTCAAACAATAAATCTTCTCTTTGATTATTCTCAAAAAGGAGCAAACTTTTTAAAACAGATTGAGAATCAACTCAAAATAGGATATTACTTACTATCACTGGTATATCAACAAGATGATTTAAAGCCATAAGGATGGCCACCAATTCAGCTGTAAAAATTGAATGTCTCTTACCTAAATACTATGATTTTATTGTTTTTAGGCCAGGAATGACAAAAGCAGATCCTGTACTGCTATCATCCAGGACCGAGCCATCAGTGTAAACTTTTAAATGATAATCAAAATTTTCTTCTAATTCATTTTTGACAGATGCTGCTATTATAAGTGGAGGTTTGTTGTGTCAGAAGCACATATGTTAACGTTTGCTTTTGTTAACTCCCAGGGAGGGACAGGTGGCACCAGAACACGAGGTGCCATATCATGTAAATCAATGTCTGAAGAATTTAAAATATCTGACACATGCGTGAAGGGAAGACGAATATGATATACTCGTTTTATTTGCTTGCCTTTTGGATGGGCGTGTTCAAACTAATACCGCGTCTTCAGACATGCAATCTAACGACAAGAAAGTGTTACTGACAAGAATGACAGTCATATTTTTCCATACACAACGGTGAAGGAAAGACGGTAATGATAAATTCCTTTTATTGACATGCCTTTTGGATGCACGTGCTCAAACAAAAACCGTATCTTGGGATATACAACCTCACGACAAAAAAAGCGTAACTGAAAAAGATTGACGGTCAAATATTGCCATAGAAAACTGTTAAAAGTGAGACAGCGACTTTGAGTGTCAGCGTTGAAGGAGGGCTGGTGCAAAGACTGCTGTTAGTGTCTTCTGGGTCTGCTGATGACAGCCTTTGTGTTGTCTGGTCAGACACCACGGACCCTGGCTGACTGATCCAGACAGCCCCACAATAACCTTACTCCCATAAGGATTCTCTGCAAATCGCACTCTGTATTGTTACTGCGGAACGGATTCGCAGTCTTTGTCAAACTGGTGTCACGGGAATACGTGGAAGAACGGAAATTGTAAGCTTTTTTTTTTTTTTTTTCTGAAGTATCACTCTGTTCTTTCAAACAAATGAAAGGTACAACAGAGAGATATCTAGTAGTGGTGGTGGTGGTGGTAAGACCAGGTGCATTGAATGTAAACAATGCACTGACACGGTCACTCTTTATATGGGTACATTATCTCTGCTTGGTGTTTTCACTCAGCTTATACACAGGAGAACAGGCCCCCTCCACACACCACCACCCCCTCCCGTCAAAACAATCTTGATTTAGATATCAAATTGTCAGTATCAAGTTCCCGCATTGATTGTCAGAGCCAACAGGTGGATGATGATTCCAGAAATGTGCCAATGACTCAATTCCCAAAAAGACTATCCTATCTTTAATGACTATATTATGATACAATCACTGTATTATGATACAGGCAAAATCACTGTTCTTTTCAACATCACAGTCACTTGGCTGTCTGATGGATCTATATGTTGATAGACGAGGCCTAAATCACTCCGGTTGCACTAACGAGACCTTCTCTGTAATGATGTTCACCTGAAACAGTAAACGGTATCAATGATCCACACAGAAGTACACATGAAATCGAGAAGCGGGAAAGAAGAGGGAACCAATTTCATACTGAAAACAAGTCGTTTGCCGATTAAACAGGACTGAGTGCTCACGCTTTCCTGTCCTGGAATACGAATCGGAATCTTCTGTCTCTCAACGCCTTTCGGATGCACATGCTCAAACTAATATCGCCTCTTGGGGCAAATACTCTACAATGAAACGTATCTGAGAAACAGGTGGTGTCCGTCCTAAGTGCGTCAAATCAGAACAGGCACTACTGAACAACACCGAAGTGACTCAGCAGCAGTGCAGGGTCTCCTCTGGTGTGTGGGCCCCTGGCGACCTTACATCGATCGTTTCCTGCGGACTGCCGACGTTGGGACTGCAACAGACGAACCCAGGTCTGGTCGCGTATGGGATAGTCGGAATGAGCGGCGTGGGAGTAATACCACCCACTGAAACGGTGCAGATTAAAACAAATAATGATGAAATAAATAAAAAAAACGTGATTGAGAAGATAGTCGGTGAAGTCTTGCTACAGACGAAAAGTAGAGCAGAGAAAGACAACGACTGTCGGTGATAAATCGAATAAAGTGTTAGCGGCACAGATACAGAAAGACGCTGTCATTGCCGCCTTCTATTGTCCAGTGCTGACCGGTCACGTCCCCCCTTGAAGTGGACACTACAGATGTCCAATCGGACCCAGACCGCTCCAGTAACCTGGATTCCACAAGGGTTTCCCAGCTGTATTGTTAGTTTGACACTGATTCATATGCGTCTGTCAGTTACAGCGTCACAGGGACACATTGAAAAGGGGAAATGTTGGAGCATAATTTTCCTGTCTTAAAAGGACAGATGGATTGGCAGGGACAGATATAGCTGTGTGTGTTAAACACTGAAGAATAAATATTGTTAAACACTGAAGAATAAATATCGTAAAATGCTGAAGAATAAGTATTGTTAAACACTGAAGGATAAATATTGTTAGATTCTGAAGAATAAATATTGTTATACACCGAAGAATAAATATTGTTCATCACGGAAGAATAAAAAAACACATTGACTTCTCTTTCTACGGTGGCAAACTACTTCACGCCAATACTCATTAGTGTTTCTCGTCATTTTATTCACAAAGACACAAAACGAGAAAGTAAGATTCATAAGTTGTGTGTACTGCATCACGCAGGAGCCCAAAGGCAGATGAATACATGGATATGCCACTGACTGAATCCCAGTAAAAGTCAGCCGCTGCGTTATCACCACCAATATATCAAAGACAGACAAAGGGTGACAGGTGGGACATACACCAACCACGTCCACTCCACCAGCCGATGCTTTGCTGTGATGATGCAAACACGAAACAGTAAATGGAAGCATGGATGCAATCCAGTAATACAAATGAAATCAAGGAATGTGAAACAGGAGAAAAAAAACCCGACCTCATGATCAAAATAAACCATCTGGAGCTCGGATGAAATTGACAGCTCACGATTTCCTGACAGTGAAAACGAATTCTGAAATTCTATCTCCAAGCCCTTTGGATCTACATGCTGAAGCTATTTCCACGTTCCTAGGGTACAAAATAACTAGGTTGTGTCATTGGGAGGACAGATGATCAAGCGTTGCCACGGGCAACAAGTCAAGGACATCAACTGTCGATGATAAATCGAATTAAGGGTCGGAGGGACAGGCGCACAGACCTGCTGTCATTGCTGTGTTCTGTTTCTGTTGACTACTGCCTAGTGCTGATTGGTCAGTTACACGTTGAACCCGGACACTACAGATGTCTTGCCTGACCCTGTCAGTTCCAGTAGCCAGGATTCCATATACCTTGCTGACTGTTACTCTCTTGTTTGTATGGTAGTATGGCTCTGAGTCACTGACCTATGGCGGGCTGTCTGACACGCTGTCAAAGAAGAGAAGGGAAGAATGAGACTTCTGTTGTTTGAAGTATCACATCTCTCGTCTCATTCAGATTGCCGATATCATCCGCTAATGACAAATACTGCCTAATCGAGGAAACAGACTGGGAAAGCGTTTCCCGATGACAGTGACAGTGACTGTACTCTTCCAGAGATAATGGAGAAATTCCAACACCTTTGATTTCGACACGAACTCATTGCATGCAAAACATGGAAGCAAATCAAAATGAAGGTCGCCGTAAGACAAATTGAGATTTCTTTTCTTTGCTTCATCAACATTTATGGTTATGAGGATGACATCATCATCATGTATGGGTATGGTGATGACATCATCATGTATGGGTATGGTGATGACATCATCATGTATGGGTATGGTGATGACATCATAATGCATGGGTATGGTGATGACAACATCATCATGCATGGGTATGGTGATGACATCATAATGCATGGGTATGGTGATGACAACATCATCATGTATGGGTATGGGTATGGTGATGACATCATCATCATGTATGGGTATGGTGATGACAATATCATCATATATGGGTATGGAGATGACATCATCATGTATGGGTATGGTGATGACATCATCATGTATGGGTATGGTGATGACATCATTATCATGTATGGGTATGGTGATGACAACATCATCATGTGTGGGTATGGTGATGACATCATCATGTATGGGTATGGTGATGACATCATCATGTATGGGTATGGTGATGACATCATCATCATGTATGTGTATGGTGATGACATCATCATGTGTGGGTATGATGATGACATCATCATCATGTATGGGTATGGTGATGACATCATCATCATGTATGGGTATGGTGATGACAACATCATCATTTATGGGTATAGTGATGACATCATCATGTATGGGTATGGTGATGACATCATCATCATGTATGGGTATGGTGATGACATCATCATCATCATCTGTGGGTATGATGATGACATCATCATGTATAGGTATGGTGACGACATCATCATGTATGGGTATGGTGATGACAGCATCATGTATGGGTATGGTGATGACATCATCATGTATGGGTATGGTGATGACAACATCATCATGTATGGGTATGGTGATGACAATATCATCATGTATGGGTATGGTGATGACAACATCATCATGTATGGGTATGGTGATGATGACATCATCATGTATGGGTATGGTGATGACAACATCATCATGTATGGGTATGGTGATGATGACATCATCATGTATGGGTATGGTGATGACAACATCATCATGTATGGGAATGGCAATGACAACATCATGTGTGGATATGAGGATGACAGCACTGAATTCCCAAAAATAAAGTTGACTCTGTTTTCACAATGAGACGTTTATTACGCTTCCTTATATCTTATCATCCGTATATCTTAGCGTCAATCAGGTCAGAGAAATACAGAAATACACAACGTTGAAAAGAAAATAAATAAAGCAACACTCTTTTTGTGGTGTTCCTGTGAAGGCGAAGTAATATGATTTGCTATTCATTCGCTGATTTGTACCGTGCTTAAAGAATGCCTAAGAGAACGCCAGAAAGGGGTGACAATAAAGAAAGGACAGATAAAGACGTATCAGATTCATGACACAACGGTAACAGGAAGACAGACGACAGAAGGTGATGAATCGAATGAAGTGCTGGAGAGGCAGGCCCACACACCGGCTGTCGTCGCCAGGACCCATAACCTATTGATGACGGCCTTAGTGCTGACGGGCCGAGGTCCAGGCTGACGGGATCACCAGTGACGTCCTGGCAGGGTCCAGACACATCCAGCGGTCATTGTCCCCCCCCCACCACCCCCCACCCCCGCCCACCCAACCAGGGTTCCCAGCCAGTCCCCCAGGCTCTCGGCTGTCAGCTTGACACAGTGTCACAGGAACGCAGCGACAAGGGACAAGCCTGGGTGTCCTTTGTTTGGGGATGGGGTCTGATTTTCTTCGATCGCTTGGAAGAGAAAGGGAGATGGACAGACAGACTGTCGGTGTGGGTGAGGGGATGGATGCAGAAGGACAGACAGACAGATAAGATAACGATAGTTTATTCAATAAGGCCATGGCCCCATTTGAAAGGGTGATTACATATTTTGTACGAATAAATCTACATGGGATATAATCTTGCTGCTTCACACTTACAGAAACAAAAGTGTGTTCTGTTTTACCAATCATGAAACTACATCGACGTATATGACTACAGGAGATAAATGTGTTCTTTTTGGTACATAATTCTTTTATGGAGAAGGGTAAGTGTGTAGTGAGTGATTGTGCATCAGCTTTCTGTTGGTGATAATGATGCTACAGCTGTAACAGCAACAGCTGCTGCTACGGATGATGAGGATAATGATTATCATTATTTCCAAGAGCAGCAGCAATTCCATTGAAAGTAACAGTCGCGGTAGCAATAGGGAGATACAGTCAGACGATATCAGCAACAACAATAACGAAACCACTACACACACAAAATACAGAATACAGAATAATGAATTCCTCTTGTTGAAATAATAACGTATTTTGTATTCTCTAACAACAACAGCAGCAGCAGCCATAACAACAACAACGCCAACCCCCCTGAACAATACAAGACCTGAACAATATTCACAGACAAGCAAAACAAGCACATACTCGCACTGTTGTGGGCATCAGAAGAGGTGAAATTTAAAGACACGGGTCTTTATTAAGTTCTTTTCGAAAGTTGTAAAACACTGAGTTTTTCTCGGTAGCGGAGGTTGGGAGTTCCAGACAGTGGGTCCAGACAGATGAGGGAGGCGGAGAGACACAGAACTCCAACACAGAATTCAAACTTTTTAATGACCAAGCCGTTCTGCGCGTGTCACATGGGGTAGGCTGCGGCGGTGAGTTGGCGCAAAAAAGGATGACATGTGATTATCTAGACTGCGTGAAACAAAACATGCTCACAAAGAACGAAAAGCCGACACAGAGAGAGAGCCAGAGAGAGAGAGAGAGAGAGAGAGTGTGTGAGTGTGTGTGTGAGAGAGGTGGAAACATACAATAGCATATGCTGTGTACGTGTGACCGTGTGTGTGTGTGTGCGTGCATGCGTGCGTGTGTGGGTGTATCTGTGCGTATGCACTGTTTCATGTGCAGTGTCGTACGCATTTTCTGGCTTTTTAAATAAAGTTAGTTGTTTTGTTTTCTCTTTCTTTCTTTCTTTCTTTCTTTCTTCCTTGCATTTCTTACTTAATTACTTTCTTTCTTTTCTTTCCCAAACAAACGACCACAGGCATTTGCATCATATTTAATGGGCTAAAAAAAAAAAGCAGTGACATCAGTCTCACGCCGTTTTAAACTGAAGCCGTTTGATAAAGAGTTCGCCCCACTGGGAGAAAGACGTCTGTCCATTCAAACCACGTAGCTTTCGGTCACTGGTTAGAGAGATACATTGCATGTGTGATCACCTCCGTTGTAATGTTGCTGGTCAGGCATCTGCTTGGCAGATGTGGTGTAGCGTATATGGTTTGTCCGAACGCAGTGACGCCTCCTTGAGCAACTGAAACTGAAACTGTTGGTTGGCATCACCTGTCACGAACTGAAGATTAATACTTTGTTTCTTTGTTTCTCTGTTTCTTTGTTTCTTTCTTTATCGATTTATTTATTTATTTTATTATTATTATTATTATTATTATTATTATCATCATTAGTAGTAGTAGTAGTAGTAGTAGTAGTAGTAGTAGTAGAATAGAATATGTCTTTACTACCAAGTGTACCGGGGTCACAAGGAATATTGGGAATATTATCATTGCTTTTGCTATTGCTAGTATTACTCCTTCTACTACTACTACTACTACTACTATCATTATTTTAGTAATGAAATATTATTCTACAAACAACATCCCTGATATTATATCTGTCCTTTCCCTTTCCCTTGATTTCTCATTTTCTCCAAAGTTCAGATCAGTTTACTTCACTTCACTTCACTTTTTCAAGAAGACGTCGCTGCGTTCGTATTAATCCATATGCGCCACACCACATTTGCTAAGCAGATGTCTGACCAGCAGCATAACCCTACGCGCTTTGTCAGGCCTTGAGGAAAGAAAAGAAAATATCTACAAACGGAAATTAAAACAAATCAATAAAAATGAAACTATTTTCCTCTTAAAACTTCCTCTAAAGTAAAAAAACAAACATTTTACATCATACTTGTGACAACTACAGTGAGTATTAAAACATTCAGCATAAGCTAAAGTAAAAAACCAATCACTTTTAATTAAACAACACACTGCATGATGATTTCCACTATTTTGTTTGTGTGTCCTTTCTTTGAAAGTAACAGACAAAAGTATCTACCTAGATAATATAGAAACCGCCCAAACTCCTTTAAATTCCACTTATTGTTTTCCGAAAAAAATAAAATAATTTTGTTAAAACTAAAAGCATTTGTCTCTTCTATTTGTAGTTCCTTTCGGTAAAGCTACGTCTGTGGTTAATGGATGAGGATGAATTGTTTATTAATGTATATCGGCGGTGCCTATTGGTCTTTTGCTTTTTCCTCTTTGTTCTTTTGACATCACTCTTAACTGCCCCTTCCTATCTCTGCGGCTGCCTTCACCTCTACACTCCGTCTCGCTCACTACGATCGGCTTCGGATCCACTCTGTTTACGCATACCCGGATTCAAACACTCGACTGTTGGCCGCCGTTCTTTCTCTGTCTCTGGACCTTGCAATTGGAATGAACTTCCTCTTTCGCTTCGTCAAGTTTCCACACTCAGCTCTTTCAAGTCTGGCCTTAAAACCCACCTCTTCCCAAAATAGTCTCCCTTGCCTGCCTCTTCCTTGTCTTTAGTTTCTACAGTTTTAGAGTTATGCATGCGTGTGAATGACTGGTGCGAAAGCGCTTTGATTTGTCTCTGCACAAGATTCAGCGCTATATAAATACCATTATTATTATTTATTATTAGTATATCTAAAATATGTATGTATGTATGTGTCTAACGTTTCGATGCCCCCAAGGGAGCACAAGAAATAAAATTTTAGCTTTGCCTTGCCTTGCCTTGCCTTGTCTTGCCTTGCCTTGCCTTGCCTCGCCTTGCCTTGCATTGCCTTGCCTTGCCTTTCCCCCTCTCCAACAACGATATTTCACAACAAAATAAAGCCAGTATTGAGAGACAGAGAGACAATATTAAAAACAAAAAACAAAAACAACAAGAAAAAAAAGGGGCAATATTTGTCTTTGGAATTAGAAAACCAATCGTTCGATCAGATAGCTGACGCAAAGAGCGCAGGCAGTGGTTTTCTTCTCCCTCCCTTTCTCTCCCCCATCTCTCTCTTTCTCTTTCTCTCTCTCTCTCTTCCTCTGAGGTCCTGAGTTCTCTCTGTCCTTCATATAATTATGTATGCGGTTTTTTGTTGTTGTTGTTGTTGTTTGTTTGTTTGTTTTTTGGGGGGTTGTTTTGTTTTGTTTTTGTTTTTTGTTGTTGTTGTTTTTGGTTTGTTGGGGTTTTTTTTGTTTGTGTTTTTTTTGTGGTTTTTTTTTTTTTTGTTGTTTGTTTGTTTGTTTGTTTGTAGCGATGTAGATTAGCAAGGACAGATAAGAAGAATAGGCCTTGCCTAAAATCTTAATCCTTGAATAAAAACGTCTTGAGTTCTGAGTTCTCTCCCTCTCTGCGTGTGTGTGTGTGTGTGTGTGTGTGTGTGTGTGTGTGTGTGTGTGTGTGTGTGTGTCTCTCTCTGTCTCTAACTCTTTCTCTCTCTCTCTCAATCTCTCTCTTTCCCTCCCCCCCCCCCCTCTCTCTCTCACTCTCTTTTTGCCAGAGCTGCCAGACAAACTACTCTGTGGTAGATGTGGTCCTGAGGGAAGAGAGAGGTACAAGTCTGCCAGATTGGGTATCAGGCTTTGATCAGCACGATCCTATCTCACCAAGACGCTCACTTGACTCTGACCTCACACACACACCCACGACGTGGTCTTTCTGCTGTTCCCAGGAGCTTTGATCAAAGTTTACTTTAGCTTCTTCTTCGTCGCCGTTGTTTCTCTTTTAACTCTGCTTCCATCTCCACCATTGGTTTGGGTCCCCCCCCCCCCCAACGCAACGATCAGTATATTCTGTGTACACTTATGTCTACTTTTACTTATACGACTGATTTTAATTAATGTGGTGGTATCATCATTAATGATGTTGGTGCACATGCTTTTATTTGGTTATTGTTGGTGGTGGTGCCTGTGTGGGTTTTTTTATTTTGTTTCATATGTTCTTGCTTTTTGTTCTTCTTCTTGCCCTCAGTGCCCTCTCTTTCTCTCTCTGTCTCTCCGTGTCTCTGTCTCTCTTTCTCTCTGTCTGCCACTTACTGTCTGTCTTTGTCTCTCTGTTCTCTCTCTCTCTCTCTCTCTCTCTCTCTCTCTCTCTCTCTGTCCGCCACTGTCTGTCTCTCTTTGTCTCTCTCTCTCTCATCGTGTGGGGTTGGCATGTGAGACAGGCATTATTTAACTCTCATCGCAATTCCAAATACTGAGCCTATTGCTTCGCAAGTTAATTCAGAATTGTAACTCCTAAATAGCTGAGAAAAAGCATTTGAATTTAATGGTTCTTATTTAGTCATTTAAAGAGTTCCTATTTTCAAAAGGAAAAATAGTGAAATCAAAAGCGAGAAACAAGTGGCACCGAACGTTGCAGATTTTAGAACGAACAACGTTGTTGAAGCAGAAGTAGGTTTCAGCTGACCCCACCCACCCCCTGCCCGACCTTCTGTTTTTCTTTTGTTTCTTTTTTTTTAGTTTCTTATCTATTCGAAAACTGGGTATTTAAACAATTTGAAAGACGAGTATTCTTTTCCTCCACTCATTAATTTTAAATGGCGAACTTCACTACAGTCACTTGCAAAATGTTTGAGAGAGCGAAAAACATGGCGAAAAGAAACTCAACAATCAATAAAGAGTTATGGTGTTGTCCGCCACTCTCTCTCTCTCTCTTTCTCTGTCTGTCACTCTCTGTCTCTCTTTGTTTCTCTGTCCTCTCTCTCTCTTTCTCCTTCTCTCTGTTTGTTACTCTGTGTCTCTCTGTCTGTCTGTCCTCTCTCTCTCTTTCTCTCTTTGTCCGGCACTCTCTTTCTTTGTCTCTCTCTATATATCTGTCCTCTCTCTCTCTCTTTGTCTGTCGGTCTGTTTGTGGCGTTCTATTCTCCATCCCTCACATTCTCTTCTCTGTTGACACACATGTCATTGCATCGCTCCATCAACCCGCATTTTTTTTTCTAGACGCAAAGACAGATCGATAGCCATCATTTCGTCAAACAAGCATTGTGTTTACTTTTAAATCGTGAACACCAATCAAACATTTCCATCATTCGGTGTCATCGCTTGTGTGGGGGTGGTGGCTCATTGTGACGAACAGCTGACAATTATCTATACACACTCTCATCTCACAATTTTCGCTACAATACTGACGTCCCGTTTGATACGCTTCGCACAGTTCTCCTATCTCTCTGACATATGTTTAACTCCTTGAATACTGAGCCTTGATGAAATAAGGTCAGTTTGACATCGTCGCTAACTGCGGTTCCTTACTTTGTGTCAATTCTCAAAGATTTGTTTTCCTGATTTTGCTGAACAAAGGTAATATAATCCCACTGTGGGAAGAAGTTCAAAAAGAGAGAAGTAACTGGCATCCTGACCTGTGGTCGCAGTATTATCTCACTGACGAACATACGTGTCAGCAGAAGCCCATGGGTTAAAGCCACACCCCCACACCCTTTTTTCTTTTCTTTTTTTTCCTTTCTTCTCCATCAACTGGATATATTAAAGAGACTTTGTGAAGACGGTACTTTCTTTTCCCCCACCCCCACCCCTCATTGATTTTCCAAGTATGGCCGACCTACCCACTAACACCACTTGAATGTGCCCTGAGACTGATGTCGAGAAGAGACTGGGCTCGAGGGAACTACTTCACACAACAATAAAGCCAGTCTACTTGTTTTGGAGAAAATACAGAGGGTTTAAAAGAGAGGGGAAAAAAATAGCCAGAATCTTTCTCTCTTGAAATTGGGGATAGGAGGACGGGGGGGGGGGGGGAGGACGAAGAGGAGGAGGAAAGGGGGGGGGGGGGGTTGGAGGGGGAGACAGAAAACAGTGGCAGGGACAAACAGACACACACGCAGACACACGAACACACACAGAGAAACACAGACACGCATATACAGAAACAACGAGACATAAACTGGGCAACGTGTATTTGGTGCCAGCATTATTAGCATTCACTGTCTATAATATATATATATATATATATATATATATGTGTGTGTGTGTGTGTGTGTGTGTGTGTGTGTGTGTGTGTGTGTGTGTGTGTGTGTGTGTTTCTTTTTTCTTTTATCACAACAGATCTCTGTGTGAAATTTGGGCTGTTCTCCCCAGGGAGAGCGTCGCTACACTACATAGCCACCAAATTTTTTTTGTATTTTTTCCTGCGTGCAGTTTTATTTTGTTTTTCCTATCGAAGTGGATTTTTCTAAAGAATTTTGCCAGAAACAACCCTTTTGCTGCCGTGGGTTCTTTTACGTGCGTTAAGTGCACGCTGCACACGGGACCTCGGTTTATCGTCTCAACCGAATGACTAGCGTCCAGACTACCACTTAAATGTCTAGTGGAGGGGGAGAAAATATCGGCGGCTGAGTCGCGTGTGTGTGTGTGTGTGTGTGTGTAATTAAAAAAAATCAATGCATCCCAAATCCCTGATCAGTTCACTCACACAGGACCCAAAGGCTGACACTCTTTCTCAGCCAGTGAACACACCTCACGTGCTTTAGGGGACAGCCATTTTTCACCCAATTGAGTTTCCCCATTGGAGCGAACTGTTTCAATGGCATGAGCTTTTTGCTGGTTGAGATTGCTCCCGTCGCCTCGCATCCAGCTTCTAGAAAGCTACAGCTCACTGACTTGAAGTTTCACACAAAAAAGAGAGAGGGAGAGAGGAGAAATTCGTTTAGAATGGAAATAGTCGGCAGGGCGAGCAGGGAGTGAACTCAGCATGTATTGCATTGGGAGAATGAAAGAAAAGAGAAGAGGAACTTGGAAGAAAGGGAGTTAGGAGTGAGAGAGAAAAAAAGTGGTGGGTGTGTGTGTGTGGGGGGGGGGGGGGGGGGGGGTGGAGAGACGGAGGTGGTGTGGGAGGAGAAGGAAAAGAAGAAGAACAGAGAGAAACAGATGAATGATAAAAGTAAATGTTTGCGTTCTTTCACGGATCTTTTAATTTTTGTATATATATTTTTATGTAATCTTCAAATAAAAACATTGCTTAGGTAAGGAAAGCATTAGTTTTTATATATATATATATATATATATATATATATATATATAAAGGTGTAGCTATTTTGGCAAGGCGCGCCCATTCAGACGCAGTGTCACAAAACAACTCATGTGGACAAGACATGGTCAATGACTCCGCTTATTATCGATGCTCGTAACCCCACCTCTTATCTGCCTCTTTATACCATGACTGAACACCCTATTGGGGTGTGTGTGTGTGTATGTGTGTGTGTGTGTGTGTGTGTGTGTGTGTGTGTGTGTGTGTGTGTGTGTGTGTGTGTGTGTGTGTGTGTGTGTGTATGTTGTGTTTGTGTGTTTGTGTTGTGTGTGTGTGTGTGTGTGTGTGTGTGTGTGTGTGTGTGTGTGTGATGGTTGCTACATCATTAGATAGATAGATAAATAGATAGATAGACAGACAGACAGATTGGTTGCTTGCTTGCTTGATTGATTGATTGATTGATTGAGACACAGCGAGAGAGTGAAAGGTGGAGGGATGGATAGTTCAAGGAGCTGAAAGGAGCCAGAGCACGAACTTTAATCTGTTGAGGAAGGGGTGAAAATTTCTGTGAATGCCATTTTTCAGCTGACGTTTGGAGACGGGATTTGACAGATTGAAAGACGCGGGGCTCAGTGCTTTCGGTGGTATGTTAAAGCTACAATGGGAGTGTTGTTGTTGTTTGTTTTTTGTTGTTGTTTTTTTTGTTGTTGTTAATTTTAAAGGGGGCGTGAACATTTTTAGCATTGACAATTCTTACATATGCATGCCGTCATCTCTGTCAATATCTCTCTTTCTCCCTCTCTCTCTCTTTCTCTCTCCCCCTCTCTCCCCTACTCTCTCTCTCCCCTCTCTCCCCCACTCTCTCTCTCCCCTCTCTCCCCCTCCCCCCACTCTCTCTCTCTCTCAATATATCTCTCTCTTTCTCTCTCTCCCTCTCTGCCCCTTTCCCACTCTCTCTCTCTCCCCTCTCTCCCCAACTCTCTCTCCCCTCTCTCCCCTTCCCCCATTCTCTCTCTCTCTCTCTCTCATCCTCTATGTGTTTGTCTGTTTGCCTCTGTGTCATTGTGTCTGTCACTGTCTGTCTGACTGTCTGCCTGTCTTGCTGCCTGCCTGCCTGCCTGCCTGCCTGCCTGCCTGTCTGTCTGTCTGTCTACCTCTCCCCCCCTTTCTTTCTCTGCCCTTCTCTCTCAGTGTCTTCTTTTCTGTCTCTCTGTCTTTGTCTCTCCCTCCCCCCCCCAAACCCCCTTTTCTCTCTCCCTCTTACTCGTCAAAAAGGATTTCCTCTGTTTCCATTTCGTAACCCCGAACACACGAAAGTTTAAACAAAAAGAAACCAACAAAAAAGCAAAACGGGACAGGCAGAGAAAGTCAGAAGACAAACAAACAAACAAAGACAAACAAGTGTCCATAAGGTCAGCCTTGTGTATTTAACTAGAAGGGAGAAGCCCCCCCCCACCCCCCCCACCCCCATGCCCCCCACCCCTCCCCGCCCTCACTTCACGACCTCCCAACCCCTGGCCATTCTCTCGCAAGATCAAATACCCGGATGAAATGTGCTTCCCGGATGGCCCTGTTTTAATTCAGCGTGAGATTGGCGTCGTATAATGATTAGCATCGGTGTTGTCAGATTGTTTGTTGTGTTTGTTTGTTGTTGTTGGTTTTTTTTCCCGCCCTAGAAGCAGATGTTGTTATCTGCAATGCAAATCCGACGATTTTGATGATGAAGTATTTAATTTTGTGGGTTCTAGGACACTAGGAATCAAGACAGACTGTTAGATAGATACATACAGACAACACGCGGACAAGAAAAAAAAAACACAAAAAGACAGAGACAGACAGACAGACAGACAGACGCGATGCACAGAACGACAGAAAAACAGGCAGTAGCAAAGAAAGAAGACGAATGAATGACAGACAGACAAACGGAGATAGAGACAGACACAAAGAGAATGAGTGAAAGAGGCTGAGACAGAGAGACACAGAGTGAAAAAAAAAAAAACCAGAGAGGGGGAGAGATGTGGGGTGAATGAAAAAGGTAACTCTCTCTCTCTCTCTCTCTCTCTCTCTCTCTCTCTCTCTCTCTTTCTCTCTCTCTCTCTTTCTCTCTCTCTCTCTCTCTCTCTCTCTCTCTCTCTCTCTCTCTCTCTCTCTCTCTCTCTCTCTCTCTCTCTCTCTCTCTCTCTCTCTCTCTCTCTCTCTCTCTCTCTCTTCTAAGCTCAGTGCTCGCAAACTGTAGAAGCAAACGCATAACCAAAACCAAACAACCAAATCAAACCAACGACGCTATTCACTCTCTCAGAAAATGAAAACCCTCAGAAAGTTAAGAAGCTCCTGACACTTTTCAACATGTTATATTGTATCACAAAATGTTGAACAGCCAAGATTTATTATCAGGAGAGAGAGAGGGGGGGGGGAGAGATTCAGACAGACAGACGGATAGACAGAGACACAGAGAGAGAAAATAAAAAATAAAAATAAAAGCGGTCTCCAACATTCTCCCAATTTGTTTGGTGACTGCACATGCGCAAGCCATGCACACCGATAAAAAAAAAAGGTGAAAAATAACGGTGTTCAATAAAGTCAACAATTTTACATTCATTATCGTATGATTAAAGAGGCGGGGGAGGGGGAGGGGAGGGGGAGGGTAGTGGGTAAGGAGGGGGGTGGGGGTGGAGGTGATGGCGGTCAACGATCCATAATATATCACATTCCAGCAAGCGACGACAAGCAATGGGAACCTACGGCTGGGGCGGGACAAGAAAAGCCGGTCGACAGAATCTTTGCAAACATGGCGGGACGGTTTCCGGTAAATCGCCGCTCGACTTGTGGGGGATTGCTCGTTGAATTCTGGGACTGACAGGACAAACTTGGCATACTGATGGCGCTGGGAAACCGATGAGAGATTGATGAAGTCTCCTGGGACATGAAGGAGGCTGATGTTTGTGGAGAATCATTTAAAAGGCACTTTTCATCCCCCAAGGGCTAGCATTTCCTGTGTTCGGATAACTGTTCTTTCCCCTATGTTTTGTTGTTGTTGTTTTTTTCTTTCTTTCTTTCGTTCTTTTTTTCTTTTTCCTTTATTCTGTTCTTCTTCTTTGTTGTTGTTGTTGTTGTTGTTCTCTCTTTCCCCCTCTGTCTTGTTGTTCTTTATGTTTGTGCATGTCTCGCGTCTTTTCTGTTTTGCTCAGGAGATATTTTGAAGGTCGCCAATAGCGAACGAGAGGTGATTCTCTCTCTCTCTCTCTCTCTCTCTCTCTCTCTCTCTGTGCCTGTCCCTGTCTCAGTCTCTCTGTCTCTGTCTGTCTGTCTGTCTGTCTGTCTCTCTTTATTTACTCAGAACGAGGTTATAGCAACTGATAGCAGAGCCATTTGTGAAGTGCAATCAGAGGATTCAAATATATAATGATGAACTCAGTCATTCTGTTTCAGAACAAGAAGTTGCAGATGCCATTCGGAAATTAGAAAAAGGCACGGCTTGTGGCGTAGACAGCATTTTGGCAGAAATGTTAAAATCAGCTGATAATATTGCTGCACATTTTGTAACAAAACTGTTTAACATTCTGTTTGATAAGGGCACGTACCCAGAAGTGTGGGCGAAGGCAATAATTGTTCCAGTTTTTAAAAAGGGAGATAGTAGTTCAAGAGACAACTACGTGGGCGTGTCTTTGCTCAGTTTGATTAGCAAATGTAATACGTCAGTGCTAAATGCAAGACTTGTTAGATGGGCTGAAAAAAAATGGTAAGCTAACAGAGTCACAGGCTGGATTCAGGCGTGGTTATGCCATAAAAGATCACATTTTTACTCTGAACGCGGTTATTCAGAAATCTCTGTCAAAGAAGGGAGCCAAGCTTTACGCATGTTTTGTTGACCTGGGAAAAGCATTTCACTCTGTGCAACGGCAGTCTTTTTTTTATATTTTGATTCAGAATTGTATAAATGGAAAATTTATGAATGCTATCATTGCTATGTATAAATGTGTTACGTCTTGTGTGTACGTATTGAAGATAAGTTAACCGAGTTTTTCGATTGTCCCGTTGGCCTAAGGCAGGGATGTATGTTAAGCCCTGTATTGTTTTCGTTGTTTGTTAACGAAATTGCATCAGCAATTGGAAACAATGGTATTCATGGAATTCAGTTTTTGGAGTTGTACATTCTTCTGTTCGCGGATGATATTGTACAGCTATCTAACACTGCAACTGGTCTGCAAAATCAAATAAATATTCTGAATAATGTATGTAAAACACTCTTCTCAGCCACAATTCATTCTTTTGTACGCTTCTGAAATGTGGGGTCTCAACAGACTTGATAATATCGAGAAGGTTCATTCCTTTGCATGTAAACTTCTTTTTTTTTTAACATACCACTTAGAGTACCAAACAAGTTTGCATTCGGAGAATTAGGCCGTTATCCACCGAAGTGTATATGTGGTGTATCAGGCACTGGTTAAGGTTGTTGAATATGAATGTGCACCGATTACCCAGACAGGCATATTTGATGTTGTTTAACCTGGACGAAAGGGGGAAAAAATGCTTGGTTCTTTGGTCAAAAATACTTTATTTAGACTTGGATTTGGGTATGTCTGTTTGCAACAGGGCGTTTTTTGTGAGCTAACTTTTTGTCATTATTTAAGCAAAGAATGAAAGATATATTTATGCCATAGTGGGACGAGTTAATGATGTCTAAAGATATGTATCATAACTACAGACTGTTCAAAATTGGTTTTGAATGTGAGCAATATTTTGACTTTGTGGATAAAAAATGTTTTAGGGACTGCTTGATAAAATTAGGGCTTGGTTTGCTCCTAATAAATAGATTTTTTTTTCAGGAGAACATTCAAATGTATCTCAAATTACGTATGTAAAAGTTGTAACGTGGTCGAAGATGAAAATCATTTTATAAACAGTTGTGACCTATACAATAACCTAAGGCAAAAACATCTGAACTCTGAAGGTCATTGATATGTTCACTTGCTGAAAAGTGGTTCTATTTATAGTATTCGCAAACTCTGTGTTTATAAATTTAATGCCCTGGAGATACGACAGGAATTCGTTGACAGCAATGAAGAAATTAAGAATTAATTTGCAATGCACAAGAGGCAATTTTGTTCTGCAGATTTTAGTTATGTATTTTACATTGAGTTGTCGCTGTGTGATCACCATATTGTGTACTTTTGACAGCTTTCTAGGGGCCGGAGGCCTGGAGATTTAAAGATTTTGTTCTTGTTCTTGTTCTTGTTCTCTCTCTCTCTCTGCAGTAAAGTACTGGTTAAAATTATTACATATGAATACTAGCAGACTGCCCAAACAAGCTTATTTAATGCAAGTTAATATGGAGGAAAACGGAAAATTGTGTTGGGCATCGAAACTCAGAGATATACTCCAGAAATGTGGTTTTGCTTTTGTTTGGCTGAACAAAGGTGTTGGGAATGAACGATCTTTTCTCTCGCTATTAAGAGATCGACTCGTTACAAACTTTATTGACGACTGGACAACAGCAATTAATACCAGCGAGAGATTTTCGCTGTATTCAACTTTCAAGTCAAATTTTTTCCCCGAACCTTACATAGATAATAGAATAAAACGTTTTAGAGATATGATCGCAAAACTCAGAATGGGTGTTCTTCCTCTCAACACAAACGCTTTTCGATTTGTTCAAGACAATACACAAAGGGTTTTGTGTAGTTTTTGCAAAGATCAAATAGAAAATGGAGTACATTTTATTTGTATTTGTCCATGCTACAAAAAATTACGGTATCATTATTTTGGATCAAACACAATTAATGAAGAGCAATTCAGTGATTTAATGCAATGCCCTGATGTAATGTCAATGCATAATCTAGCCCATTTTGTATTTTACGCTGAGAAAAAGCGTGACATATTGATGGAGCTAAGCAAATGATTATTTGCTGTCCCTGTTCTAGACGAATATCCATGTATGCAGTGCAGGTGTGAGCCGCAGGCCACAAATCAATTCAAATGAAGGATGCATCGCACGCGCGTGCGCGCGGTGTGTGTGTGTGTGTGTGTGTGTGTGTGTGTGTGTGTGTGAGAGAGAGAGAGAGAGAGAGAAAGAGACTTATCCACATGTCAGCTAAGTAAATTGTAGGATTGTGTAATCAGAGTCCAAGCAAAATTGTAATGTACTAGAATACTGTCTGTTATTGTTGACTATGTTAGGAGCCTGATGACTTATGAACATTAAACCATCTGGAATCTCTGGAATCTGTCTCTCTCTCTATCTATCTATCTATCTATCTATGTCTCCTCCTCCTCCCTCTTCTTTTTATTCTTCTTCTGCTGCTTCTTCGGAAAAAAACACAGCAACTTTCGTTTTTATTCTGTTTTCTCTTCCTTTACCTCGGCAGATGAAAGTTTTAAAGAAACGAAACACCAAGACAGGAAGAAAAGTCAGAGAAGACTCGAAGAATAGAACGCAAAAAGAATCAAACACCAGCAACTGAGAAGGGCTTCACTCACCCCACCCCTTTCAACACCCGAACATTCTCTCGGGTACCCAAATGAAAAGGGTTTCCGAATGGCTCTGTTTCACCTCGGCCTAGGATTGGCGTCGTAACGTGGCTAACAAAGGGGTAGCGAGAATGCATCTGTGTGTCCAAAGGCAAATGCTGTCTGCAATGCAAAACCTTCATTTCCTCTAGAGAAAAAAAAGTTGTTTCATGTGCATGTGGGCAGACAGACAATTAGAATTTTTTTTTAAAGCCAAGCAGTCCGACAAATTATAGGAAAACCACCAACTTAAAGTGGCAGAGAGAGAGACAGACAGACTGACAGACAGAGTAAGAGAGAGACAGACAGACAGGTGGACACAGAGAGAGAGAGAGAGAGAGAGAGAGAGAGAGAGAGACAGAGAATAAAAACCACTGACAGATCAGATGAATTTTGAAATAATGTCAATTATAAATTAGATGTATCGAACAATTTCTTGGTGTCTGGAATCATTCTGCTGATCAAAGACACCAAATAGTTATTTAGTATTGTATTGCTCTCTTCTTTTTTTGTCACAACAGCTCTCCCCAGGGATACCGCGTCGCTACATTGAGAGCGTCACCCGGTGATTTGTTTGTTTGTTTGTATTTTTCCTGCCTGCGGTTTTTTATTTGTTTTTCCTATCGAAGTGGATTTTTCTACAGAAATTCTGCCAGGGACAACCCTTTTCTTGACGTGGATTCTTTTACGTGTGCTAAGTGCATGATGCTCACGGGACCTCGGTTTATCGTCTCACCCGAATGACTAGCGCCCAGACCACCACCCAAGGTCTAGTGGAGGAGGAGAAAATACTGGCGACTGTACCGTGATTTGAACCGGTGTGCTAAGTTTCTCTCGCTTCCTAGTAGGTCGTGTTACCTCCAGGCCATCACTCTGCTGTTCCTATGTGAGCTGTCTCCATGCGGGACGAGGTTACAGTATCGCCTCTCACAGCATTGGATACTCTCTCACCGCTTCAAGTTCCATCACATTCGACACCAGTTCAGCTGCAGGGAGATCAAAGACGAGTGTGGTGGTCAAATGGTTGAAGCACCGGATTCTCGCCCGAGTTTCTTGAGTTCGAACCACGTGGTGGGTTACAGGTGTTTTTGTTTTTTGTTGTTTGTTGTTTTTTTGTTGTTGTTTTTTTGTTGTTGTTGTTTTTTGTTGTTTGTTGTTTTTTTGTTGTTGTTTTTTTCGATTTCCCAAGTCAACACATGTGCAGACCTGCTAGTGTCCTGAACCCCCTTCGTGTGTGTACGCACGCAGAAGATCAAACACGCACGTTAAAGATTCTCATGTGCTCCATATTAACGTTTGGTGGGTTGTATAAACAATAATATATCCTGCATGCGCACCCTCAAAAACGGAGTGTGGCTGCCTACATGGCGGGGTGAATAAAGGAAAAGGCCACACAGGTAACATTTTACATGTGTGTGTGTGTCTGTCTGTGTGTGTGTGAAAGAGAGGGAGAGAGAGAGAGAGAGAGATAGCGAGAGAAAGAGAGAGAGAGAAATCGAGGACAGAGACAGGCACAGAGAGAGACAGACAGACGAACAGAGAGACAGAGAAATTTAAACCTGATTGAACGACGCAGGAAACGAATAAAGAGCGCCCAGTGGCAGCTGTCATTCGGCTCTGCCCAGGTATGCAGCCTGTTGGGCAAATGACTCCGTGTTTGTAAAGCGCTCAGAGCTTTGGTCTTTGGTCTCTGGCCGAGGATAGGCGCCATATAAGTAATCACATCATCCTCATCACCGGAATCATCATCTTCATCATCATCATCTTCATCATCATCATCATCATCATCATCATCATCATCGTTATTGCCATTGGTGTGGGACTCCATGACCTGAGCTTGGTGAATCAGATGACACACTGCTGACCACCACTCATCATCGTCATCATCTTCATCATCACCATCATCACCATCATCATCGTTATTACCATCGGTGGGGGACTCCATGACCTGAGCATGGTGAATCAGATGATACACTGCTCATCATCATCATCATCATCACCATCATTATTAAATTTTGATTCAAGTCACCAAGTCACATTTGAAGCCAAGTCAACCAAAGGAAGATGAAATACGTTCAGAACCAAGTCTTGTATATTTCAAAGAGGACGAAGTGCTATTCCTGTCTACTCGGAGTCAGTATGGAGAAGACAAATCAAAGACACGAAGGGTATGAGCCAGCTGTTGTCAACATCACCTTCGTTCAAAAGAACGGCGAATGCAGTTGGTCTCAACCGGATGGGATGTAGACTAATTCGATACTTGCCTCGCTAAATTTCCCCGCGCCGTGATTACACACCTCCATTCTTTTGCGCACTCGTACGTGCGTGCGTTTGTGCGTGTGTGTGTGTGTGTGTGTGTGTGTGTGTGTGTGTGTGTGTGTGTGTGTGTGTGTGTGTGTGTGCCTGCACACATTCTCATCTTCCAAATAAACACGAATTCCACAGAACCACGTCGTTTCCTCGACAAAACGAATTATTGCTTCTTCTCTCAGCTGACGCTTTCATCCGTCCCTTTGAAATCGGACTCAGCCCCTCGCGGTCGGCCGCCTTATCAACGCTATGAACTGAACCGAGCGACTCCTTGCTTCTGTGTGTGACCTGCTAATGGGCTGCTGAACTTGAACAACTGGTGTCGCCCATTTCACGCTAAATTGAAACCCCAAACTACCCAGCAAGCCCGGCTCCCTTTGGGAGAGCTCGACAGGGTGAGAGAATGGTCTCCCCTGAGCCCTGATGTAGCTGTCTGATTGGTGGAAAATAAAAACAGCAGAGAGTTCAGGATCAGAGATGAGTAGAATGATGGAAGACGGCACGGCCATTTCCGCTTTCTGTTTTGACGCACGTGAGTCCCCCGGTTTGGGAATTGTCAAGTGTTTGCTATGAGTTTTCACTGAAATCGGAGAGTATTTTGTGTTGTTTCGTTTCCATCTGGTTTTTTCTAATCTGCCGAAGGTGAGAAACATTACAGAAAAAGAAAGAACAGACAGTGAAGTTCCTCCAGGATGTGACGAATCAATTCATGCTGTCTGTTGCTGAAGCGTGCATGAGGGTCATATTAAGTATGAATTAAGTGTGCGTTTTTTTTGTTTGTTTGTTTGTTTTTTGTTTTGTTTTGTGTGTGTGTGTGTGTGTGTGTGTGTGTGTGTGTGTGTGTGTGTGTGTGTGTGTGTGTGTGTGTGAGTGAGTGTTAGTGTGCATGTGTGTGTCTGTGTCTGTGTCTTTGTAGTTGTGTGTGTCTATGCCTGAGTCTGCGAGTTTGTGTGTATGTGTTTGTGTGCATATTCATCAGGGCGATTAGTCTGTCAAGAGAGCAAGACAGATGTGGAGGTAGAGACTGAGACAGAGACAGAAACAGACAGCCACGCAGAGACGCTTGACGCACTGATGTTTTACTGTCATTGACTGTACAGTCTTTGTGACAGGGGGGAACAATACATTATCAGGAAACATAAGATCAAACAAAGAAACATAATATAAATCAACATTCTCATCACACATACAAATAATGTATATACCGACAATGGGACAAACATAAATCAACTGATCACTTCGGTCAGCTCGACCATCCAAAACAGACACGCAGAGAGAGAGAAGAGAGAGAGAGAGAGTGAGAGACGAAGTTTAAGGAGAGAGGGGAAGGAGAAGATAAGGAGGTGAGGGAGGTGAGGCCTGGAATCTCGTGAAGAGGGCTGGAAAAGGGGGTGAGAAAAATGCTGACAGACAAATTTGTTGTACTTATTTTGGAAGGCCTTTCTGCTTTCTTATTGAGTTCCGTATGTACGTCTGAATGTGTGTGTCGCGCGCGCGCGCGCGCGTGTGTGTGTGTGTGTGTGTTTGTGTGTGTGTGTGAGAGAGAGAGAGTGTGTGTGTGTGTGTGTGTGTGCGCGCGCGCATGTGTGTGGGTGGGTTCTTTCAAACACACCTGCACATGCTCTCATCTTCCAAATAAACACAAATTCCATAGAAACACGTCATTTCCTCCACAGAACGAAATATTGCTTCGTTTATGAGCTTCTGCTTTCAGCCGTCCCTTTCAAATCGGACTCTGCCCCTCGCGGTCGGCTGGCTGATCAACGCCATGAACTGAACCGAACGACTTCTTGCTTCTGTGTGTGACCTGCTAATGGGCTGCTGAACTTGAACAACTGGTGTCGCCCATTTCACGCTAAACTGAAACCTCAAACTATCCAGCAAGCCCGGCTCCCTTTGGGAGAGCTCGACAGGGCGAGAGAATGGTCTCCCCTGAGCCCTGATGTGGCTGTCTGATTGGTGGAAAATAAAAACAGCAGAGAGTTCAGGATCAGAGATGAGTAGAATGATGGAAGACGGCACGGCCATTTCCGCTTTCTGTTTTGACGCACGTGAGTCCCCCGGTTTGGGAATTGTCAAGTGTTTGTCATGTGTTTTCACTGAAATCTGAGTGCTTTGTGTTGTTTCGTTTCCATCTAGTTTTTCTAATCTGCCGAAGGTGAGAAACATTACATCGAAAGAAAGAACACAAAGTGAAGTTCCCTCAGGCTGTGGCGAATCAATTCATGCTGTCTGTTGCTCAAGCGTGTATGAGGGTCATATTATCAGTTTGAAAAGAGTGTGCGTATAAGTGTGTTGTGTGTGTATGCTTATGTGTGTGTGTGTGTGTGTGTGTGTGTGTGTGTGTGTGTGTGTGTGTGTGTGTGTGTGTGTGTAATTTTGTGAGTGTATGGGTGTGTTTGTGTATATGTGCGTGGGTGCGTGTGTCTGTATGGCTGTGTGCGTGTCCATGCCTGAGTCTGCGAGTTTGTGTGTATGTGTTTGTGTCCATTTTCATCAGGACGACTAGTCTTATCGAGAGAGCAAGACAGAGACAGACACAGACAGACACGCACAGATTGAAAGAGAAAGAGATTGAGAGAGACGAAGGTATTGGAGAGAGGAGGAGGTTGAGAAAAAAAAGATGGGGAGGGAGGAAAGCTCGTGAAGATGGATGGAAAATGGAGTGAGAAAAATGTTGTTGAATAAATGCGTGTGTTTGTTTCTTTTTAATTTTCGAGGGCCTTTCTGCTTTCTTATTGAGTTGGTGTAGTTACCTCTGAATAAATCTGTCATGTGTGTACGTGCACATGCAAGAGAGAGAGTGCATGTGTGTGTGTGTGCTTTCAAACACGCCTGCACATGCTCTCATTTTCTAAATAAACAGGAACTCCACAGAAACATGTCGTTTCCTTGACAGAACGAATTATTGCTTCTTCTCTCAGCTGCTGCTTTCAGCCGTCCCTTTCAAATCGGACTCTGCCCCTCGCGGTCGGCTGGCTGATCAACGCCATGAACTGAACCGAACGACTCCTTGCTTCTGTGTGTGACCTGCTAATGGGCTGCTGAACTTGAACAACTGGTGTCACCCATTTCACGCTAAACTGAAACCTCAAACTATCAAGCAAGCCCGGCTCCCTCTGGGAGAGCTCGACAGGGCGAGAGAATGGTCTGCCCTGA
>NC_134902.1:24374225-24386725 GCF_041734735.1 Babylonia areolata | reverse complement strand
ATTTAAAAAGAAGAAACAAAAGGGGGGATAATACAAATGGGGGGGGGGGAATAAAATGAAATAAAAGGCTAAATGTAATCATCAGTCTGGTACAATGCAATAGGAATAGACAAATGCACAGATCACAACTTAGATTTACAATACGGCTCTGTATCTGACTAGTTGAGCCTGAACTGGGAACTGGGGGGTTAGCTGGAGCATAGCATTAATAATGACATGGTGTAACAAAATAAAATACACAATAATTTGCCCATCCCATCCCAACGCGGACTGTCCTGAAACTTCTCTTGGCCATGAGAGTGGGGATGTATGTAACCTGGGCACTCTCCGCTATAATCAAGTTCTAGCCCAGATAGTCAGGACGGCAGATGCCTGCTCTACTGTTCTGGTGGACATAGTCGGTCGGTCACGACTGACTGTCATACATACAGGTTGCAGAATCGGAATCCATGTTGCTCTCCATGTGAGAGACTCTCAGACGTTTCGCTGCCTGCATTTTTGAAAATGGGATTTATATTTACAGGAATCTTTGAGTACCATACAACTGGTATGAGCGAAGGTGTGGGCAAATCGGGGAAAACTGGATTCCTAAGATAGATCGGTGGGCATCCACCTGTTGGTTTAACTCTCTCCATACGAACGGCGAAAGAGACGACGTTAACAGCGTTTCACACCAATTACCATCATCAAAATATTGCAAGCGGAAGGCTTTTATACTGAAGACGTGAATGTTGACAAAGAATACCACAGTTCTGACGACGGAAGCTAAAGGTTGGGTCATTCAGACACCCACTGGACATCCGAGGGGTCTGTGTAGAGGAGAAGAGAGGACTGGCCGTACTGAGTGAGTTAACACTACTCATTCTCAGATATAACAGAAAGTTAGCGGAATACCTCAATGTGATAATAACATTTGGCCCTGTTTTATTTAACTATTTTGTTTGTATGTTTTGTGTGGGTTTTTTCTGTGGGTTTTTTTGGGGGGGTGGGGGCCGGGGGCGGGGGCGGGGGAGGGGGGGTCGTTTGAAGATGTCTATTGTGAGCGTATAGAGTATACAAAGAAATTGGGGAACAAAGAAGGGGGTGTGGGGGGAGGGGGAGAGAAAAAGAAAGAAAAATTAAGAACAAAAGGAAAGGGGAAGAAGGAAAGTATGGAAACAGAAAGAAGGAAGGTCAGATAGAAAGAAGAAAAAAAAAAGAAAAGAAAGGAAAAGTAAAGCAATCAGGGGGAGGGGGAGGGATGCGGTGGGTGGAGAGAAAAGTCGGAAGGAGAGGAGGAAATGAGGCACTGAAAGAAGGAGAAGGAGAAGAAGAAGAAGAAGAAGAAGAAGAAGAAGAAGAAAACCGCAAGAAGGTAGAAAATCCGAAGACAAAAATTAACCAGAGAGAAATCAAGGAAGTGTTGAAGGAAGAACAGAAGGAAGGAGAGAGAGAGAAAGAAAGAAAACGAACGAACGAGCGAACGAACGAACTAAAGAAAGAAAAAAGAAAGAAAGAAATAAAAAGAAATATCTCTGTCGGTGGGTTTTATTTATTTTGTGTTTTTGTTTATCTCTCTGTCTCTCTCTGTCTCTCTGTATCTGTCTCTGTCTTTCTCTCTCTCTCTCTCTCTCTCTCTCTCTCTGTCTTTCTCTGTCTCTCTCTGTCTCTCTCTCTCTCTCTCTCTCTCTCTCTGTCTTTCTCTGTCTCTCTCTGTCTCTCTCTCTCTCTCTCTCTCTGTCTTTCTCTGTCTCTCTCTGTCTCTGCAAATGCATATCTCTGTCGGTGGGTTTTAATTTTTGTTGTTGTTGTTTATTTTTTTTGTCTATCTCTGTCGCTGTCTCTGCCTCCCTGTCTGTCTGTCTCTCTTTGTCTCTGTCTGTCTGTCTGTCTGTCTCTTATCAATCTATCTATCTATCTATCAATCAATCTATCTATCTATCTATCAATCAGTCTATCTATCTATCTATCTCCTGTCTGCTGGCCCCACACGGTGAATTGCACACAAAATGAACTGTGTGGGTGGACGGTCAACAATACCGTTGAGACAGTGTTGTTTGAGGGCATGTCCAGCTCTTTGCGTGTGTGTGTGTGTGTGTGTGTGTGTGTCTGTGTCTGTGTGCCTGTGGTGTGTGTGTGTGTGTGTGTGTGTGTGTGTGCGTGAGTATGTGTGTGTGTGTGTGTGTGTGTGTGTGTGTGTGTGTGTGTGTGTGTGTGTGTGCGCCACGGTCGTGTGCTTGTTTGCATGATGAGCGGTGGTTTTGTGTGTTTCTTTGCTGGGATGTTTATGGGGATCTGTGGCTTGGTTTGTTTGTTGGTGCTGCGGGGGTTGGGAGAATGTGGGGGTGTGGGAGTGTGTGTGTGTGTGTGTGTGTGTGTGTGTGTGTGTGTGTTTGCGCGTGTGTTTTTGTGTGTGTGTGTGTGGGGGGGGGGTGTGGAGGGCGATAGTGGTGGTGGTGGTTGTGTATGTGTATGTGTGTGTGTGTGTGTGTGTGCGCGTGTGTGGTGGTTGTGTGTGTGTGTGTGTGTGTGTGTGTGTGTGTGTGTGTGTGCGCGCGCGTGTGTGGTGGTTGTGTGTGTGTGTATGCGTGCGTGCGCGTGTGCGTGTGTGTGTGTGTGTGATATTTGTGTGTATGGGTGGGGCGGGGTTGATAGTGGTGGTGGTGGGTGGGTGTATGTTTGTGTGGGTTGGTGGGTGAGTGATATTGGTGGTGTGTGTGTGTGTGTGTGTTGTGTTGTGTTTTGTTGTGTGGATGGGTGTGTGGGTGTTCAAACTTTGTATTCTTAGATAATTTTAACAAACCGGGGATTTTAATCAACGTTGCAATCAGGTACAACTCAGCTAATGTCCGTTCTGGTGGCAAAGTTGTGGTGATGAAAAAAAAAAAAAAAAAAAAAAAGAAAAAAAGAAACGAAATAAACAGTGCAGGCTGTACCATGTGAAAATGTTGCCCAACAAACAGAAAATGTGTTTCATGGTTTTTGATAGATAAACAAGTCACCGAGTTAGATAAGCCCATTGTAGCCGGCGTTGTCTATATATTCCACTAGAAGATTCTCCTAAAAGCAGTGTTAACGTTAACTTTGAATCTAACTTGTTGATCTTAGAAAAAAGAGCAATGATGACTGTAGTGTGCTACTACCCAATTATGTCAACGCACACTTCAAAATGTATTAATGATCATATCTAAACAGATCCAGATGATTTTGATTCGAACATGATTCACATTCTTGAAGATGTTAACATTGTTCCTAAACGCAGACATTCACAAGATAGTCGCTCAGCAAATAGCTATGGATATCGGTAACTTGACCTTTGTAAAGACCGGTCTTAATTTCGTTTTTAATGGTCGGTTTGGGAAAGATCGATCAGGGGGTTGGAAATGTCACCGGGAGTGATTGTACTGTAGTGGACTATATTGCTGGAACTGCTCATATTTCCACCCATGCAGTTGATTTTTGTGTCGATCCATTTGATGCTACCTTGTACGGTTGAAAAAAAAAAAGCGAAAAAGAAAGTAAACTTTAAAAAAAAAAAAGAAAAAGAAAAAAGAAAACCCAGGACATAACACACACACACACACACACACACACACACACACACACACACACACACACACACACACACACACACACACACACACACGCACACAAACTCCCACAAGATTTCGACCTGTTGATCAAGTCTAAGAGATACTGTTGTTTCTGAAAATTAAACGTCACAGATCTAGTCGACAAACTTGACATAGATGGCGTCATTGTTTGTGAAACTAACAATTTGAAGTCAATAATTGTCAGCGTAGCGTAGCCTACTTTTGGCGCCACATCACTTCACACACACACACACACAAGCACACAAACACACACACACACAGTCCAAATCTTGATCTAATGCAAGTTCAATAAAAACAAAGGTTTTACCTTCAAAGTAAAGCAGCGTATAAGCACAAAAATACTCCTTCTTAACATATCCATAAAAAAATATGAAAAGGTGAAAAGAAATTCGTATCGTCAAACAAAGAAAACAAGAGAGGCAAGGCCTTCAAGACTCACTTGTGATACATTTTTTTAAAATAAATAAATAAAAAAATCCAGGCTTTTTATGTATTAAGTATAATTTCAAAATGTAATGTTTAAGATGAGAAAGATCAGTTTAAAGCAAATTAAGTCCCCTAGCATTAATTACAGAGTAATTTCCCTTTTTTACTATATGCACCAAAACGTTTGCAAAATAAATAAAACTTCCATGCTTAGCAAAAGAAGTTCCTGTTTGAACAAAAAATGATAATAATGACTGCTCTTGTTGTTGGGTCAGAATATCAGATCAAAGTGCCAAGTTTAGAGAATACAAAAAATATAAATATAACAGTAAATGCAGTTTGCATGTAATTAGTCTTCCTTTTTAAAAATTTTTTGTGTGCCCATCCCAAAGGTGCAATATTGTTTTAAGCAAGATGATTGGAAAGAACTGAATTTTTCCTGTTTTTATGCCAAATTTGGTGTCAACTGACAAAGTATTTGCACAGAAAATGTTAAAAGTTTACCACGGACACACACACACACACACACACACACACACACACAACCGAACACCGGGTTAAAACATAGACTCACTTTGTTTACACAAGTAAGTCAAAAAATGGCACAGCGAAATATATACCACAAGAAAAATCAACCCCAAGGATTATCAGAAAGGAGAGATGGAGTTTTCCACGAACCACCTAATGGTGGTAGCCACTGTGTTTGAAGATTTTAAAAACTCAATCAATAATATAAACGATAACGTACATGACAATGACATATTTGAGTTCTTATCTGATTTTAGAATAAACGCTTTCAACAGAGTTTTGAGAGAGCGAAATAAACTATGTTCTTGACGCAATGAAAAGTGAATAGTGCTTTGTGGCTTAAACTTCCGAAGCGAAACGTAAATGGACAAATATTGCGTGTGATCATCAATATATATATATATATATATATATATATATATATATATATATATATATATATTCGGCTTTAAATCTATAATTCACCACCGAATTTAGTACGAAAGATAACGTCGAATACCACTATATAAAGATTCTGTTTCTGGGCTTTAAATCTATAATTCACCGCCGAATTTAGTGCGAAAGATTACGTCGAATACTACTGTATAAAGGATTCTAGTTTCTAGGCTTTGAATCTATAATTCACCACCGAATTTAGCCGTACGAAAGATAACGTCGAATACTACTGTATAAAGGATTCTAGTTTCTAGGCTTTAGATCTATAATTCACCGCCGAATTTAGCCGTACGAAAGATAACGTCGAATACCACTGTATAAAAGATTCTAGTTTCTGGGCAACACTGAGTACGCGGCACAGTGAAGAATCCACAGCGACCCAGTGTGTCACCCGAGTCATCTGCTGTCATCGGTATTTGAATTATATATATATATATATATATATATATATATATATATATATATATGAGAAGTAACAATACAATGTTATGCTACACGCTTAACAACTGAATACTACAAGGAAATATTCAAGAACTAACTTACTAACTAACTAACTACCTAAAACTAACGAACCAACTCACTGAAATAAACCACTCGTCTGTGTTCTATGGGAAGCAATTCAGTCAAGACGCACTGGGAAAGTGTACAATGGTTATGGTCCTTGTCTTTCACTGAATCTCTCTCTCTCTCTCTCTCTCTCTCTCTCTCTCTCTCTCTCACACACACACACACACACACACACACACACACAAAGAGAGAGAGAGAGAGCCACACACACACACACACACACACACACACACACACACACACACACACACACAGAAATGTCGATTTCTAATTAATAATAACAATCATCATTATGATAGAAATGATAATAATCCAAATGCTACTACTACTACTAATAATAATAATATCATTTATTTTCAGTCTAATGTCATCATCTTAATAACAGACTATAAATAAATAAATAAATAAATAAACGAACACACACACACACACACACACACACACACACACACACACACACACACAGCGACACACACGCAGACACACAGCGAGACACACACAGAGACACAGACATACATACATACATGCATACAAACATACATACATACATACAGAAAAACACACATTCATTCAAACACACTCAGAGAACAACGGGGCGGGACACGCACGCACACAGTGACGCACAGTTTCAGTTTCAGTAGCTCACTGAGGAGGCGTCACTGCGTTCGGACAAATCCATATACGCTACACCACATCTGCCAAGCAGATGCCTGACCAGCAGCGTAACCCAACGCGCATAGTCAGGCCTTGAGAGAGAGAAAAAAAAGGTGAATAAATAATAGATAAATACATTAAAAAAAAACACAAAAAAACTACTACTACCACTAATAATATGTATAAGGCGCAAAAACTTGATGAAGTCAACTATAAGCGTACATAAATAAGTAAGTAAATAAATAAATAAATAATAATTATGATATAAACAAAAGGTAGTAAAGGTAGAGAGACAGACAAACAGTTACAGACGCGCAGCACAAGTGCACTCCCTCCGTTCGTCTGGCGGCACCTTTGCCAGGGGAGATAACATGAATATCTATAGTGCATGAAGATTTACTTGATAATCCCCCTTCCTCCAAGAAACTTAAAACGTTGGCTGGAACACGATGATTCAGAACTGCGAGTCCGTGTGGGCTTTTTGTTGCTGTTGTTGGTGTTGTGTGTATGTTTGTTTGTTTGTTTGTGTGTGTGTGTGTGTGTGTGTGTGTGTGTGTGTGTGTGTGTGTGTGTGTGACGACATAGAGATCATGTACGATAACAGTAGTCTATTAGAATCGTTTCCAAAAAATGGAGAGATCGGAAACAGACAGAAAGAATGAATAAGTTAGACGGAAAGAATAAGACAGACAGGCAATCTGGCAAATACAGAGACGGGAACACAAATGAAGAGAGGGAGAGAGACAGACAGACAGAGGAGACAAAAGTCATCATTTTTGAGGATTATTGATATGCCTCTGTGTGGGGGTGGGGTGGAGGGATCGGGGGGGGGGGGGGGGGGGGGGTTGCGCGACCGCGCTCTTGAGCGTGTGTGTGTGTGTGTGTGTGTGTGTTTCGGAGAAAAGATAGAAGTAAGGATTCAGACAGACTGGAGATTAAAAAAATAAATAAATAAATGAGAGAGAGAAACAGAGAGAAAAAGAGATAGAGAGAGACTGAGAGACAGACAAACAGTTACAGACAGATAAACAGACAGCAGACAGGCAGAGAAGGATAGACAGAGAGGGAGAGACAGACAGACACACTGATAAAAAGAGAGTGAGATGAGAGAGACAGACAGACAGAGACAAAGAGAGACAGAGAGAGAGAAAGAGAGAGAGAAAGAAAGAGAGAGACAGAGAGAGTGTGTGTGTGTGTGAATAGTACATTCGAAACATAACCGGAAACTGAAAGCTCAATCTATCATTGTCAGTCAGTCCTGTGATCATTATTTGAACGAATCAGAACATATTGACAATACAGATTGGGGAAAAAAATTAAAGAAGGAATGACTAAGCTGCAGATTTTATCATTTATCTAGAATATCGACGAGAGCGAAATGTCTATATTACACTGACAAAGTACCCCCTCAGTGGATACACAGCGAAACCGTTTTTTGAGCTTCCGACAATGATGTGGATACTTATACAGCGCCTATCCTCGGTCGGAGACCAAGCTCTGATGATGAAGATGATGGCTGGTTCTTCGCTTGCGAAGATCAGTGGGAAGTTCCCGCCAATTAGCCCAATCCGTGATCTGCAGCGTCTGTGGCATTGTGGGCAGGTGTAGATCTGGCCTGTGTTGCTGGGCTGCGGACCTGGGTCTTTCCTTCTCCTTCTTTTCTCCTGGATGTTCAGTCGTCTGGTTTCCTCAAAGTGTTCGGTTCCCCTGAGCGTTGAAGATCTCCAGCTACCTCTACCTAATGCTGACTGCTCCCATGTCTTGGGGTTAATGTCCGCTTGGTATAGTTGCTTCTTCAGTTGGTCCTTGAATCTTTTCTGTGGTGCGCCTGTATTGCGTTTGCCTTGGACCAACTCCCCATAGAATACTGCTTTCGGCATGCGAGTGTCGGGCATCCGGGTGATGTGTCCTGCCCAGCGAAGTTGTTTTAGCATGAGCATTGACTCGATGCTTTGCAGTTGGGCTCTTTCTAGGACTTCTATGTTCGTTATGTAATCCTTCCACTTGATGCTCATGATAGACCGAAGGCATCTCTGATGGAACTGCTCCAGCCGCTTTGTTTGTTTCCGGTACAGCACCCATGCCTCTGATCTATATAGCAGTGTTGACAGTACAGCAGCTCGGTAGGCTTGCATCTTTGTGGAGAGTCGCAAGGAGTGGTTTTTTCATACTCTTTTCTGGAGGCGGCCAAATGCACTGCTTGCCTTTGAGAAGCGGTTGTCCACATCTTTGGTCACTGTAGCGTCGTTCGATATGACGCTGCCCAGGTAGGTGAATTGCTCTACCGTGTTAAGGGGATGGCAATCAGTGCTTATGTGAGGAGCAGTGTACACGGTCCCTGGTGCTTTTTGGTGGAGGACTTCAGTTTTCTTCAAGCTCTAAGCGCTTTAGAAACACGAGGTCATTTGCACAACAGGCTGCCTGCCTGGGTAGAGCCGACTGACGGCTGCCATTGTGCGCTCATCATTCGTTTCCTGTGTTATTCAATCAGTTTTCAGGCACACACACATACACACTCAGATAGACACGTAACATTATACGTGTATGACCGTTTTGTTTATTTACTCAGCCATGTAGGCATCCATACTCCGTTTCCAGGGGGGAGGGGGTGTGCATGCTGGGCATGTTCTTGTTTCCATAACCCATTGAACGCTGACATGGATTGCAGGATATTTAACGTACGTATATGATCATCTGATTGCTTATACACACGAAGGGGGTTCAGGCACTATAAGGTCTGCACATATGTTGACCTGAGAGATCGGACAAATCTCCACCCTTCGCCCACCAGACGCCGTCACCGAGATTCGAACCCGGGACATTCAGATTGAAAGTTCAACGATTTAACCACTCGGCTCCTAGGCAGTTAAGACGAAGAAGATCTGCCCACACCCTCCTTGAACTCTCCAAACAATCAAATCAATGAATAGACAAACAAACAAATCAATCAATAAATAGATATACAAACAAATCAATCAATACATAGATAAACAAACAATTCAATCATTACATAGATCAAAATGACAAACAAATAAGCAAGCAAGCACCTATACAGCTAGCTAGCTAGCTAGCTAGATAGATACACAAATAGATAAGTAGATATATAGATAAATGAATGAATAAACCCCATAGATGAATGAATAAGTAACCCCCCACACCCTCTTTGAATTCTCCAAACAATTAAATCAATAGATAGATAAACAAACAAATCGAAAAATAAAAAAGACGAAATAACAAACAAATGAGCAACCAACCAACCAGCCAATATATAGCTAGATAGCTAGTTAGCTAGATAAACAAACAAACAAATAAATAAATAAATAAGTAAATAAACGAGTTGTTGGTGGTTGTTTTTCCCAGCAGTGATTCTACATGAAATCATATCACCGATTCAAAACATCTTTTGTGAATAAAACAGTCAGTGGTGAAGAAGACATCCTTTGTTAGGGGGACTTCCAAAATGACTCGCACTTTTTTTTCTCTCTCTTTTTTTCTGTTCTTTTTTTCTCTCTCTCTCTTTATTTTATTTAATTTATTTTATTTTATTCTATTTTTTGAATTTTTTTTCCTGTCTGTTTGCTTTACAAACAGGCCAGTGACTCTTCCTATCATATTAGGAGTGTGCACAAAAAAAAAAAAAAAAAAAAAAAAGGGGGGGGGGGGGGACTCCTGAAGACTTTTACATTGACCGTTTCCCAGCACGCACGACTCCGGATTTGGTTAGCCTGTAGCCGGAGGATCTTCTGCCTGCCAAACTGTCGTCTGCCCGCTCCGCTTCCTGTTCAGGCTGGCGCCGGCGATATGCGGATGCCGGGAGTCTTCCGATGCGGATATAGGACCTGCGTTCAACTGGCAGAGACGTGTCCAGGACGGATGGCCTCCAGGTTTTTTCTTCCCCACTGCTTGCGCGACCGATTCTCACAAAACTGCTACTCCTCGGCAGAGAAAGTCTTTTGTTATAAGTGTTCGTATCAGGAGCTGTGGTATCATCATCTTCATCATCATCGTCATCCATCAGCGTGGTGGCGTCATCGCCTTTATTTTCTTCTTCATTGAAGGGGAATCCCCAAGTCCTGTCGCTAAGGGATAAGGGATAATAATAACCAGTCTTGGCATTCATGGGGAGCGATGGATAATCGATCGTTCCAATGTCCTCATCATCTGCGGTGAGCTGCTGTTCTGCGGCGGGCAAGCTCCGCCTCCCGATACGCAGGAAGTGACTGCTGGGTCCTCGTCTCAGGAACTCCAGCACTCTCTGCTGCTTCTTCAGCGTGGCCTGCCTCCGTTTCTTCAGCTCCAGGATCCTCTGGTAGATCAGCTCCAGAATCTCCTGCAGTTCCTTCGTCTGCCTCACAACGTTCATCACTGTGTTCTCGCTGTCCCGAAGTGAATTCGCTTCAGTCTGTGGGATTTGCTGCTGCTGGAGGAAGGCGATGTATCGTGTCTTGATATCGTTGAAGTCTTCCGACGAGTCCAGGTAGCTCAGGAGATCCTGTCTGGAGACCCGCGTGTGTGGAAGTGACGTCATGACCGGAAATGCGGTCAACATCATCAGGAAGAGCGGCACACATGGCAGTGTGACAGTTGTCATGTTGACCTGGAACAAGAGATAAGTTGTAGTTTTTTTTTTAAGTGAACAGAGAAGAGGGAGAAAGATTTTGTGTACAAGAATTTATGAGAAACTAGAATGCAAATGCGAATGCGAATGCATTTTATTCTGATTACGCCATAGCCCCCTTTTGAAGGGGGGTATTGAGAAAGAAGAGGACATAGAGTGCGTGAATGGGTGTGTCTCAAGGAGCAAGGCAAGGCACGTCAAGGCAAGGAAAGGCTAGAAGTTTATTTCGTGTGACCCCTGGGGGCATTGATATACATACATTCATCTATTACACACACCATACAAACAAAATGAGTGATGTCAAAAACTAGAAATAGACCCATTCGTTCAATCACTCAGTATACACATTTCATCAGCAATGCAAACAAAAAAAATCTTTATCAGTAAACAAAACTTTAATGAAAAGAACTACATATAGAAGAAACAAAGGACTTAGTTTTAACAGGTTTTTTTGGGTTTTTTTTTTTCAGGGAAAAAAAAGCTGAGTGGATATCAGTGCCTTTTATGTTTTATACGAGAAAGGTATTTGTGATTATTCTCTATGAATGGATAATATATATATATGTATATATATATATATATATATAGAGAGAGAGAGAGAGAGAGAGAGAGAGACAGAGAGACAGAGAGAGAGAGAGAGATACGTGTGTGTGTGTGTGTGTGTGTGTGTGTGTGTGTGTGTGTGTGTGTGTGATAATGAGGGAATGACAATGAACAAATATTTTATTTGTGCATGAATAAATGGTTCAGAAATGAGAAATATGTGGGTGATAATTAAGTTCTCTGTGTGAACAGACAACAAATCTCTCTCTCTCTCTCTCTCTCTCTCTCTCTCTCTCTCTCTCTCTCTCTCTCTCTCTCTCATGTATGTATGTATATATATATATATATACACATACATACATACATGAGAGAGAGAGAGAGAGAGAGAGAGAGAGAGAGAGAAATAAATAGATAGATAGATCTGTGCATCAATAAGTGGTTGACAATATGAGGTATATAATCGTGTATAAACGAGTGGAAAAGACTGGGTAAGATTGACCAGTGATTATATGGATCCACTCAAAACACCATGCTTAGAACCATTCGGAGAATCTCTCTCTCTCTCTCTCTCTCTCTCTCTCTCTCTCTCTCTCTGTGTGTGTGTGTGTGTGTGTGTGTGTGTGTGTGTGTGTGTGTGTGTGTGTGTGTGTGTTTGTCTCTCCATAAACATACAGTGTACAATTTCTTCATGAACAGATAAATAAATAAACGAAGAAAGAAAGAGAAAACCAAGGAGTGACGTAGGAAGGAACTGAAAAAAAAAAGAAAAAAAAAAGGAAGAAACGAAATAAATAAGTAAAGAAAGAAGAAAGTTGATGTTCTTTTCTGAGTAAAGTCTGCAGATCTGCTACTGCTTTAACACAGTTCGCGTAATTATGTGTATGCAGTATTTCAAGTACGCATGTTAAAGATTCCATAATCCATAATATCGCCATTCAGTACGTTATGGAAACATACAGGTCATGGAGCCGTGGGTTAGAGAATCAGAATGCTCTTTTGAACACAGGTTCCTCAGTTCGATTCATAGTATTTCTAAACCCCTTCGCTTGTGTGTGGTACTGGGTGCTAGTCTTTCGGGTGCGACGATCAACCGTGGTTCCGTGCGTAGCATGCACGTGATGCACATAAAAGGACTC
>NC_134902.1:24361725-24366725 GCF_041734735.1 Babylonia areolata | reverse complement strand
GCGAGACGTTTACAGTCTGAGCTGTGAGATGTTGGACGGAGGTGGGTGTGTGGTGGTGGTAGTGGTGGTGTAGTCAGTGGTTGGGGTGGTGGAGAACGTGTACGTTTATGATAATCATGAGCTGTGAGATATCGGGTGTGGGTGTGTGTGTGGGTGGGTGGCGGTGGTGGTGGTGAGCGTGTACGAAAAGAACGAGCCTGTGGTGTTGGTTTATCTTGATCTTTATGATTCGTGTTTTTTGGTTTGTTTTGTTTTGTTTTTGTTTTTTTGTTTGTTTGTTTTATCATGACGGATTTATTGTGTGGGCGTGAGTGTGATTACACATCATTCGTCTGAATGAATTAGATGTTGACTTTTTTTTCTTCTTCCTCCTCCTCCTCCTTCTGTTCCTCTTCCTCTTCGTCAACTCTTCCTCCTCCTCATCGTCGTTCTTTTTGTTTCAAGTTGTTTTTGTTTTTCCTTCTTCTTCTTCTTTTTCCAGAGGGATTATGCGTGACACTGTTCACTTCAGTATTTTACACCTTGAAATATATAGATAATAAACTACTTCTGGCAAAAAATGTATAAAAAAAGGAGATATTCCATTGCTGTTAATAAACGTGTGTCGTGTTGTCATCACCGACAACCACTGACAACACTGCGATGTCTTGTCCACTTCCGTCCACCAGTAAGAAAATGCGTCTCCCTTTTCCTTCACGTCAGCTTCAGCGAACGTTATCGTTGGACATTTCATTAAAGTTTCCCTCCCATCAGTCTTCTTCTTCTTCTTCTGCGTTCGTGGGCTGCAACTCCCACGTACATTCGTATGCACACGAGTGGGCTTTTCTGTGTATGACCGTTTTTACCCCGCCATGTAGGCAGCCATACTCCGTTTTTCGGGGGGGGGGTGGGGGGGTGCATGCTGGTATGTTCTTGTTTCCATAACCCACCGAACGCTGACATGGATTACAGGATCTTTAACGTGCGTATTTGATCTTCTGCTTGCATATACACACGAAGGGGGTTCAGGCACTAGCAGGTCTGCACATATGTTGACCTGGGAGATCTGAAAAATCTCCACCCTTCACCCACCAGACGCCGTCACCGTGATTCGAACCCGGGACCCTCAGATTGACAGTCCAACGCTTTAACCACTCGGCTATTGCGCCTGTCTCCTCCCATCAGTCAACTTTTTAAGTTATATCAGTGCGCCCAGCACAACTTGATCAAAAAACACGCACAACTGAACTTGAGCCAAGCCTTTTCGAAGGGAGATAATTCTCCGAGATCATCAACGGAGAAGCAGACGACTTGTGTGATACTGACGAGTGGCAGACTGAACGAACGTAGGGTGTGGTGTGGGAACGAAGCAAGAGCAGCATGTCTCCTTAGAACTGAGTACGGGGTGCAGCAGTGGAGACTGACCTGATGGTGATTCCGGCAAGGTGAGGTCACTTGATAAAGAAGGAAGACGTTTATGATGTGAGATGTGAGGTGTCGGACGTGGGTGAGTGTGTGGGGGTGTGGATGGTGGCGGCGGCAATAGTGGAGGCGGTGCCGGTGGTGGTGGTGGTGGTGAGGGTGTGCGGACAGAACGAGCTTGTGTTTAGTGTTGGTTTATCTTTATCAGATGATTCGTTCCCCCTCCCCCCGCCCCCCCCTCCCCCACCTCCCGCCCCCTTTTTTATGGCCATCTGATTAACATGGTAGATTTATTGTGTGGGCGTGTGTGTGATTAAGCCTTTTATTTTTATTATTTTTTTTTTTTAATGAATCACATGTTAACTTTATTTTTCCTCTTCCTCCTCCTCCCCCTCTTCCACTGTGACCGCCTTCTCAGTCTCATCTCCTCGCTCTTCTTCTTCCTCCTCCTCCTCCTCCTCCTCCTCCCCTTCTTCTTCTCTTCTTCTTCCTCCTCCTCCTCCTCCTCCCCTTCTTCTTCTCTCTTCTTCCTCCTCCTCCTCCCCTTCTTCTTCTCTTCTTCTTCTTCCTCCACCTCCTCCTTCTCCTCCTCCTCCTCCCCTTCTTCTTCTCTTCTTCTTCTTCCTCCTCCTCCTCCTCCTCCTCCTCCCCTTCTTCTCTTCTTCTTTTTCTTCCTCTTCTTCTTCTTCCTCCATCTCCTCCTTCTCCCCTTCTTCTTCTCTTCTTCCTCCACCTCTTCCTCCTCCTCCCCTTCTTCTTCTCTTCTTCCTCCATCTCCTCCTTCTCATCCTCCCCTTCTTATTCTTCTTTTTCTTCCTCTTCTTCTTCCTCCACCTCCTCCTCCTCCTCCTCCCCTTCTTCTTCTCTTCTTCTTCTTCCTCCTCCTCCTCCTCCTCCCCTTCTTCTTCTTCTCTTCTTCTTCTTCCTCCTCCTCCACCTCCTCCTCTTCTTCTTCCTCCACCTCCTCCTCCTCCTCCTCCTCCTCCCCTTCTTCTTCTTCACTATCATCATTTGTTGTTGTTGTTGTTGTTGTTGTTGTTGTTGTTGTTGTTGTTGTTGTTGTTGTTGTTCTTCTTCTTCTTCTTCTTCTTCTTCTTCTTCATTATCATCATGGCCATCATTAATTTCTTCTTTACGCGCTGTCTGTCTGTCTGTCTATGTACTAGCACGTTTTCTTCCTCCACCCTAACGATCACTCCCATCTCTACTCCTCAACCTTCCACCACCCCCACCCCCATCCCCCACCTCCCCAACCAATCTCTCTTCCGCTCACCGCATTTCTACTCTAACTTGTGAATTGGTTATCTTGTCATGTTTTATATAGGCAGCATTTCAATAGAAACAGCTTTTTAGTTATTCATTTACTGATTTTTTTTTTTTAAACCTGATCTACTGACAAAACGGGCTTGTTTCCTGATTTCACATCAGCGTGTGTATCATTCTCATATCGGGTACGGCACAGGGGAGTGTTTTTGGGGAAGGGTATACAAAAAAAATGGTGCGTCTGTTTAGGACTGAGATGATGGTGTTTAGGTTAGAGGGGTATGGCAGAATGTAATGATGGTGGGAGGAGGGGAGGAGCGGTGACGGAAGATGGACGGAGGAGAGGAGGCGGTAAGCGCGCGTTGGGGTGGGAGGTGGTATGTAATGAACAAGCAGACGTTCATACACGATGCTGTGCTGTCTGCATGCAGAGCGCACCCTTTCACCGCACACACACACACACATCCACCCCGCCCCTTATGTAATTATTTGCGTGAAGCGTGGCTAGGTTTAGTTTTGTTGATTGTTGAAAGGTGTATCCGCTTTTTGACTCGAGGTTTCCTTATCTTCTGTAATGAGGTTTTCAGTTGTGTCATGGTTTAAGGAGGCTTAAAAAAGCAAATCAACAAACATTGGAGAGAGAGAGTTGAGAGAGAGAGAGAGAGGGCGTACAGAGAGAGAGAGAGAGAGAGAGAGAGGTGCAGGAAGAGATGTATACTGATGTCAAATGCGCAAATACGTACCTTCTAAACCGGAACATTTTTTTCTTTCTTTCATTCCCTCTTTCTTTCTTTCTTTCTTTCTTTCTTCTGTCTTTCATGCTTTTCTTTCTTTCTGTCCGCATTTCTTTCCTCTCCTTTCTTTCCTTTTTTCTTTTTCTTTCTTTCTTTCCTTGCCTGCTTTCTCAGTCCCCATTCTTTCTTTTCTTTTCTTTCTTTCTTTCAGTTGATCGTCGTTTATTCGTCCGCTCGTCCTGCAGGTGTGTTTTCCTTTCTTTTCTTTCGGTCTTTCTTTCTCAAAGGATAGACAAACAGGCACACGCACACACTGATTCAGACAGACAGACGACTGAGATCTTCCACCCCGACCTATTAAAGAAAAGAAAAAAAAATCTGTTTGCAATCTGTCATCAGTGGACAAAATGTTACCGCCAGAAAGTAGAAACGATGTAGTGTTCAGACAGTTCTCTAGATGCTGATGCTGATAGTGGTGGTCGCGGGCCTGGACAGAGGCGGGACTGTGTCTGCGTGTATGTCCCTCACTCCTTCATTCCTGCTCTCAGTGAAAGACGAAGCCGGTGTAACCCGAATCAAGTACCCCAGTCCCTGCCGGCCCGGTCATATTTTGCAGGTTGAGAAAGTTTAAGTTGGTAACTTTTCTCCACGGTTGTGGTGAGAGCCCGTGTCATTGAGATGAAGAATTGATTCTTTGCACAAAGCAGAAGCCGGTGTAACCCAAATCAAGTACCTCTCCGCCCGGTCATATTTGGCAGGTTAAGAAAGTTTAAGTTGATGACAGCTTTCATGGCCGGCTGTGGTAAGAGCTCGTTTCACTGAGATCATGAAAAAAATATCTACACAAAACAGAAGTCGGTGTAACCCAAATCAAGTACCTCCCCACCCGGTCATATTTTGCAGGCTGAGAAAGTTAAAGTTGATAAAGGCTTCCATGGCTGTTTAATAGTGAGAGCTCATGTCACTGAGATGAAGGATTATTTCCACAAAGCAGAAGCCGGTGTGACCTTAATCAAGTACCTCCCCACCCGGTCATATTTTGCAGGCTGAGAACGTTAAAGTTGATAAAGGCTTCCATGGCTGTTTAATAGTGAGAGCTCATTTCACTGAGATGAAGGATTATTTCCACAAAGCAGAAGCCGGTGTAACCTTAATCAAGTACCTCCCCACCCGATCATATTTTGCAGGTTGAGAAAGTTAAAGTTGATAACAGCTTCCCCATGGCTGTGGTGAGAGATCGCGTCACTGAGATGAAGAATTATCTACACAAAGCAGAAGCCAAGTCATATTTCGCGGGTTGAGAAAGTTCCAGCGGATAACAGCTTCCACGCCTGTGTAATAGTGAGAGCTCGTTTTACCGAGATGAAGAATTATCTTCACAAGTCAGTGGCTCGTTTTCAGTGTTGGCAGATCCATATGAATTGTCAAAGTGGCGCTGATGGCGGTATCTCCTCCATTGTGTAGTATAGGTCTGATTCCGCCGCGATTAAAGCGATCATTGTATAGTGGGGAGAATGGGAGCATGGCGGATCATGGGAGATGGGGAGAGGGGCGGGGGGGGGGGGGGGGATAATGGGCTTCGTAGGTTAACGTCATGTGAGT
>NC_134902.1:24354225-24356725 GCF_041734735.1 Babylonia areolata | reverse complement strand
TGTTGTTGTTTCTGTTGTTAAGTTGCTGTTTCTGTTGGTGTTGTTTCTGTTGTTAAGCTGCTGTTTCTGTTAATGTTGTTTCTGTTGTTAAGCTGCTGTTGGTGTTGTTTCTGTTAATGTTGTTTGTGTTGGTGTTGTTTCTGTTGTTAAGCTGCTGTTTCTGTTAATGTTGTTTCTGTTGTTAAGCTGCTGTTGGTGTTGTTTCTGTTGCTAAGCTGCTGTTTCTGTTAATGTTGTTTCTGTTGTTAAGCTGCTGTTTCTGTTAATGTTGTTTCTGTTGTTAAGCTGCTGTTTCTGTTAATGTTGTTTCTGTTGCTAAGCTGCTGTTTCTGTTAATGTTGTTTCTGTTGTTAAGCTGCTGTTTCTGTTAATGTTGTTTCTGTTGTTAAGCTGCTGTTGGTGTTGTTTCTGTTGCTAAGCTGCTGTTTCTGTTAATGTTGTTTCTGTTGTTAAGCTGCTGTTTCTGTTAATGTTGTTTCTGTTGTTAAGCTGCTGTTGGTGTTGTTTCTGTTGCTAAGCTGCTGTTTCTGTTAATGTTGTTTCTGTTGCTAAGCTGCTGTTTCTGTTAATGTTGTTTCTGTTGTTAAGCTGCTCAGTGTTTCTGTTGGTGTTGTTTCTGTTGTTAAGCTGCTGTTTCTGTTGATGTTGTTTCTGTTGTTAAGCTGCTGTTTCTGTTAATGTTGTTTCTGTTGTTAAGCTGCTCAGTGTTTCTGTTGGTGTTGTTTCTGTTGTTAAGCTGCTGTTTCTGTTGATGTTGTTTCTGTTGCTAAGCTGCTGTTTCTGTTAATGTTGTTTCTGTTGTTAAGCTGCTCAGTGTTTCTGTTGGTGTTGTTTCTGTTGTTAAGCTGCTGTTTCTGTTGATGCTGTTTCTGTTGGTGTTGTTCCTGTTGTTAAGCTGCTGTTTCTGTTGATGTTGTTTGTGTTGTTGTTTCTATTGTCAAGCTGCTGTTTCTGTTGATGTTGTTTGTGTTGTTGTTTCTATTGTCAAGCTGCTGTTTCTGTTGATGTTGTTTGTGTTGTTGTTTCTATTGTCAAGCTGCTGTTTCTGTTGGTGTTGTTTCTGTCGTTAAGCTGTTGTTTGTGTTGGTGTTGTTTCTGTTGTTAAGCTACTGTTTCTGTTGTTGTTGTTTCTGTTGCTGCTGTTTCTGTTGATGTTGTTTGTGTTGTTAAGCTGCTGTTGGTGTTGTTTCTGTTGGTATTATTTCTATTTCTGTTGCTGAGGTTGTTCTTTCTGTTGACTAATGTTGTTAAGCTGCGGTTTCTGTTGCTGCTGTTTATGTTGCTGTCGCTGTTGTTGTTGTTTCTGTTGTTGTGTTTTTCTGCTGTTACCGTTGCTGTTGTTGTTTTGCTGCCGTTGCTGTTCCTGTTGAATTTGTTGTTTCTGTTGTTTCTGTTGCTGCTTCTGTTGTTGTTGTTGTTGTTGTTGCTGTGGTTGTTACTGTTGATTCTGATTTTTTTTTGTTCGTTTTTGTTGTTGATTTTGCTGTTGTTGTTGTTGAGAGGAGAAGGAAGAGTAGGAGGAGGAGAGTTCAAACCGAAAGTCTACACTATAGATGCCGGAACAGCCACACCCCGATTGCCGCTGCTGCCCCGCCAACACACACACACACACACACACACACAGATACGTGCACACACTTCGCGGCGGCACACTCACACACACATAAATACACTGCACGCTCATATACTCGAGCGAGCGTGTATGTACTTGTTGGGTTTAGGTATGGCGTCCCTGCCGATTTTATGGGGTTTATTACAACTTAAGAGATTCTTTCTCTGTCTCTGTCTCTGTCTCCGTCTCTCTGTCTGTCTGTCTGTCTGTCTGTCTGTCTCTCTCTCTCTCTCTCTGTTTCTCCCTCTAACTCTGCCCCGCCAACACACACACACACACACACACACACACACACACATACACTACGCACACATACACACACACACACACGCGCGCGCACACACACGCACACATACATACACACACACGCACACACACGCACACACACACACACACACACACACACTGACCACCGCCACCACCATCACCACTACAGTACTTCACACACAATGATTTTACACAAACAAAAAAACAACAGCCGCCTCTTCACCCTAACTCATAACCCCTCTTCCGCACACACAGACACACAGACACACACACACACACACACACACACACACACACACACACACACGCACACATACACACAAACACACACACACACACACACACACACAGTGAAAAGACGTTAAACTAAAGAACGAACACACACACACACACACACACACACACACACACACACACACACACACACACACACACACACACGACACTACCTATCACCTCCCTCCCTCAACCCTCTAGCGGTGGATGGATGTCGGTGGGGAGGGAGCTGTCGTTCTCACATTCACACACAACAGCTGTGTGTCAGACAGTGTGACTATCTGCTTGTTGTTGCGCACACACACACACACACACACACACACAATCACCAAAAAAAAAAAGAAA
>NC_134902.1:24346725-24349225 GCF_041734735.1 Babylonia areolata | reverse complement strand
GTACTGTACAGAACTGTGCAGTCCAGAACAATACAGTACATTGCAATACAATTCCACACAGTACAACAATATTATACAATGCAATAAAAGATAATTTAATACAATACAATACGACACAATACAATGCAATGCAAAACAATGCAGTACAATACAAAACAATACAATGCAATACAAAACATTACAATACAACACAATACAACAGATTACAAAACAATGCAGTACTATGGAATGCAGTGCATTATAGTACAATGATGTACATGCAGTACGATACAATACAATACAATGCAATACAATACAGTACTTTACAATACAATGCAATGCTACGCTATGCAATACAGTACATTATAGTACAATTATAAACATACGAAATACAATACAAATCAATGCAGCACAACATGGCACGACACAATAGTACAAAGTGACCACACACATTTTCAGCGACAAGTCCTACCCAGACAGGTACCCACCGATCACCCCACCCCACCCCACCCCACCCCAACCCCACGCCCCCAGGCCCACCACACCCCTCTCCTCTTTCCACCCAACTCCCGTCCTCCGCAAATATTTTGAGTGGCAGCAGTTTTCACATGATTTTAAAGATGGTATGTGGATTGTACGAACCACTCGTAAACTAATGCACAGTAAACAACGGAGCTATTGTTCCTAGATATGCTCTTGAGAGATAGAGAGACAGAGACAGAGACAGAAAGAGGAGAGTTTGGGGGAGTGGGGGGGATGGGGAATGGAGAAAAGAACAGCAATAACAACAAAACAGTAAATAATTGTTTTGCGGGATGATACACGGAGTCTTCTTGATACATGTATACCAGACTTCGCAGTAAGAAAACGGAGAGGCCGTTCCTGAGTGTGATGGACTTCTGATCCAGTGTTCACCAGCGATCAGGGTTCGAGATCCTGTTTTGACATGGTGTTGTGTCCTTGGGACTTGGGCACTTTATTCCGATTTTATTTTATTTTATTTTATTTTTTTTTTTTTATTTTTTTTTTTTTGGTTGCTGCCCCATCATATCTGCACCGTTTCAGTGGCATTACTCCTACGCCGCTCATTTAGATTCCCCCATACACGGCCACACCCGGGTTTGTCCGTCACAGTTCCAGCGTCGGAAGTCCGCAGGGAACCTTCGATGTTAGGTCGTCAGGATGCCACACACCAGAGGAGACCCTACACTGCTGCTGAGTCACTTCGGTGGTGTTCAGTGGTGCCTGTTCTGATTTAACGTACTTAGGACACCACCTACTAAGCCCCCTACTAACGACAATAATGGCTTAGTCGCGGAGCCAGACTGAGTGTCCCTCCCAGAGTGGAGACCGCCACCACGTCCCTCAAACAACAGCCCCCCATGAATCTGTGGACACTGAAGACATTGACAAGACTCGCCCCAAACTTTAGTGCGATTTTCCTAAGTATACCAGGTGTGAATGGGAACTTGACTTCGGTTTGGGAAGGTTAAGACTCTACCTTTCTATGCCCAGCCCCTAGACACAGTGGGTATGAATTCACTGCCTGTGCCCAGCCCCTAGACACAAAGGGTATGAATTTACTGCTTGTGCCCAACCCCTAGACACAGTGGGTATGAATTCACTGCCTGTGCCCAGCCCCTAGACACAGTGGGTATGAATTCACTGCCTGTGCCCAGCCCCTAGACACAGTGGGTATGCATTCACTGCCCTCTTTCCCGTTAAAAAAAAAGGCTGTGAGACCTTTAACCTTTAACCCATGTAAAGTAAACTAGCAAGCAAGTATGTAAGGAAGTGCTAATTATTGCTTTACCGAAGTTGCTCCTCAGCTTAGATCAACAGAAATTCTTTCTTTCCTTCTTCGCTTTTATTTTTTTTATTTTTTTTTTTTACCGGGGACGTGGATCTTGTGGTTCGTTGAGTCACGATGAAGTGAAACGTTACTTTCTTAGTATCTGCAAAGGTGCAGTCAAAGCATCTTTTAACAGCAGGTCAAAGTTTTTATTTTTGTTTTTAAGGAGGGGAGCGGGGACGGGGGGAGGAGTGGTGGGGAGCGGGGGGCCTGCGTCGGGTGGGGGGGAGGAAAGGGGGTTGGAAACGGAGGGAGTGGAGAGGAGGAGGGTGGAGGAAGTACCAGGAGGGGGTGGGGGGGGGAGGGCGGTGGAGAGGGTGTATGGGATGGGGATGGGAGTGGAGGAACTTTACACCTCGTGATCACCTTGAGCATTCGCTTGAGACGGGGACCAGACACTAAGTACATAGACAGATGAATAGATAGACAGGTAGATAGATAGATTTGTTAAATAGATACATAGATAGAGAGATACATGAATAAATAAATAAATAAATAAATAAAATGCAATACAATACAGTACAGAGCAATGTGTAGCTATATTTCAGTGTTGGATACGACGCTGATGATCTTGAAAATTGTAAATACTATTGATGTAAGTGTAGATCACGAATATTGCTCGGTGATGAAAATAGATAAATAAATAGATAACTAAATAATCTAATCTAT
>NC_134902.1:24319225-24321725 GCF_041734735.1 Babylonia areolata | reverse complement strand
GCGTCCAGCTATTTTGTTGTCTGATCGACCAGAGACTTTGTGTTGTGATTTCTTCTTCTTCTACTTCTTCTTCTTATATATATATATATATATATATATATATATATATATATATATATATATATATATATATATGTGTGTGTGTGTGTGTGTGTGTGTGTGTGTGTGTGTGTGTGTAATATATATATATATATATGTATGTATATATATATATATATATATATATCTTATTATTCATTTATTCATTCCATTTACTTATCTATTTTATTTATCTCTATGATATATATATATATATATATATATATATATATATATATATATATCAATTGCTGTATTTTTTAATATATCTAAGCGATACCAATCCAGGTATATCCAATGGTGCGTGAACTACAGCCTCCAACGTCTTTCCGACAATATAATCTTCTTGACATGTGTGTGTGTGTGTGTGTGTGTGTGTGTGTGTGTGTGTGTTTGCGCACGTACGTACGTGCTTGCGTGTGTGTGTGTGTGTGTGTGTGTGTGTGTGTGTGTGTGTGTGTTTCGTGTTTACTTTTCTTCCAAAACATCCCTTGTGAACGCGGTACACTTGACCGGATCAAGACATGTTCTTGTTTCATTCTTGTAACGTTCGCCGCAGAACACTGCAGCTTGTCACACTGAAGTCACAAGGAGTTTGAGTTTCCTATATTATCTCTGTGGACAGGTCAGGGTGGGTCAGACCAGGGACAACAACGACATGGCCCGAACAACAAAGATCTCTGTGTGCCAAGCCGCGGGGCCAACTTCGTAATCCCTGACTGCCGGAACATCATCTTGCAGACGAGCCAGGGTGAAAGAGAGAAAGCGACAGAGTGTGTTGTTTTGTCGCTGAGTTATCACGTGCTCCATTAAAAGATTATTGAGATTTAGGGTGTACCAGTCCCCCATTTTTTTTTTTTTTCTGTTGTGTTCCTGTTGTTAAAAAAAGGTTGAAACTTTTTTTTCACGCTAAGAAATGGACTAGGGTTCGATGTTCAGATTTCTTCTTTTTTTTTTTTTTTTTTTTTTTTCGTAATCTCAAGGACCATGCATTTGTTTTCGAAAGTTTTTAGATGCTAGGAAATTACGTTCAAGTGCTCTGTTTTCGGTTTGGATGCGAGTTAGTTTTAGGTCAACAGTAAGTGATGCTTCGGCATTAAAAATGAACAGCTGTGTGATAGGCAACAATGAAACAGATGCAATGCGTTTCAGTTTGTCATTTCGCCGTGGATTAGTGGTATGACATTCGGGAAAAATAATTGTTTGGGCGATGTGTATTTTTACTGCTAAAACTGTCTACAGTTTTATCTACAAAATGTAATGCACTGGGTTTACCGGCGTTGAACGTTCTGGACTTTGAGTAAAGAATTAAAAACTAAGCCTGATTGATCAGTCACTGGATTTTTTTTGCGACGAACGACAGTGTCCGGTGATATTGTGAGAGCAAGGACCGAGGTCTGGTGGGTACGGTGCATGCAATACGGTGAACATTCATGAATGGTGTACAACAAAGGCTGAAAAAGACTATAGCATTGTTCGTCACTGGTATTACTGTGAACAAGAAAGCTGGTATCATGGTGCAACAAAGGCTGAAAAAGACTACAGTTGTCATTGTTTACTACTAGCACTATCATAAACAACAAAAGGTAAAAAAAAAAAACAAAAAAAAAAACAGAAGACAATAAATTCATTGACAGAACCCGGAAGAGTGACCAAACAAAACAAAACAAAACAGAAACAAAACAAAACAAGAACAAAAAACGATGGCGGGCGCTAGCGTGACAGAGGCGGCACCCAGAAGACGTCGCCACTCCTCAGTGGGACTCATCCTGAGCGACTCACAGTCCTCCAAGCTGACCACCGCTCGCAATCCAGACCTGCGACTCCCATCGGCCTTGTACGGGGGCGAGCCGAGCGTCAGGCTTTCGGGTGCGCGGCTAGTTGAGTCGGGTGGGAAACGGGCGGACCGCTTGGCCACCAGCAACGGGAGGATGAGCCGAAGCGGTTCGGATCCCAAGGCCAGGATGGCGCCGGACTCCAAGATCATGGTGCTAGGGATGGCGGCTGTGGGCAAGTCAGGTGGGTTGTGGTGGTTGTGGTTGTTGCTTTTGTTTTTGTTGCTGTTGGTATTCTTCTTCTTGTTGTTGTTCTTGTTTTTGTTGCTGTTGTTCTTGTTGTTGGTGTGTGTGTGTGTGTGTGTGTGGTGGGGGGGGGGAGTCAGGTGGATTGTTGTTGTTGTTGCTGTTATTGTTCTTGTGATTGTTGTTGTTCTTGTTGCGCTTGTTATTCTTCTAGTGATTCTAGTAATTCTTGTTGTTGCGTTGCTGTTGCTGCTGTTGCTGTTCTTGTTGTTGTGGGGAGGGGGGGGGGGGGGAGTCAGGTGGGTTGTGGTTGTTGTTGTTGTTGCTGCTGCTGCTGCTGTTTCGATTGTTGTTATGGTTGTTGTTGTTGCTGATGTGTGGGTAGGGTTCAGGGTCAGGTG
>NC_134902.1:24304225-24306725 GCF_041734735.1 Babylonia areolata | reverse complement strand
GATGAAATGAAATGAAGGAAGCAACAAAAGAGAGATTGAAAATGAAAGAAAAAAAAGCAAAGGAAAAAAAAAAGAAAGAAAGAAGACAAATTAAAAAAAAACAAAAAAACATGCAGATTTTGCACTTTCATAATGAACTTTCATAAGTGGTCTGTTGGTGTGGTTGCCTGTATACGGTTTTTATTTTATTTCATTTATTTATTTCTTTATATTTTTTTAGCATATACCCGTATCTTTTTTTTATTAACTGTTAGAAACTTAATTTGATTTAAAAAAAAACAGAAAAACAAACAAACAAGATACAACAAATTTCCGTCCACACGCGCGCACACACACACACACACACACATACGCGCTCGTGCGTGGACACACATAGACTAAAGTCTACTTCAACAGAGGACACAATGAAAGGGGGGGGGGGAACAAAAAGAAAAAAAAGACAACTATCTTCTCCCCCCCAATTTCTACGACCATGACCAACAAGACCAGCTCAGTACAAAAGATGGGAGGTGGGATGGGGGGTGGTGGGGGAGGGGGGGTGTAGTGAGGGCATGGGGGAGGGAGGATGAAGGGGAGGAGGAGGTTTTGGTGTTGGCGGACAGGTCTGGGGGAGAAGGGTAGGCGCAGGAAAGGTGGGGGGGTGGGGGCGGGAATAGGGGTAGAGGGGGGGAGGGCGGAGGAAGGGGGGGCAAGGATGGTGGGGGTGGTGTGGTGTGGAGGGTGGTTAGCTGTTATGGGGTAGGTGCTTCGTTAGAATCACGGGTGATTGCCTGCGCTGATGAGGCACCTGTGTCTGTGTGTGCCTGCTAACGAGCTGAGCTGAACTGTACTGGTGGGCTCTCATTGTCTCTCTCTCTCTCTCTCTCACTCACTCTCTCTGTCTCTCTGTATCTGTCTCTGTCTCTCTCTCTGTGTTTGTCTCTCTGTGTCTCTCTTCCTATCTGTCTCTCTCTCTCTCTGTCTCTCTGTATCTGTCTCTGTCTCTCTCTCTCTCTCTCTGTTTGTCTCTCTCTCTGTGTCTCTCTTCCTGTGTTGTTATTTGTATTATGAACCCCCATGTCATTAGGGCTGTAAAGTTATTGACATTAAAGTGTTCAGTGTTCTCTTCCTATCTGTCTCTTTCTCTCTCTGTGTCGTGTCTCTCTCTTTGCCTGTCTTTCTCTGATTGTTTGTCTCTCTCTATGTGTCTCTCTCTCTGTCTCTGTCTGTCTGTCTCTCTCTCTGTCAGCCTGTCTCTCTCTGTCTGTCTATCTGTCAGACTGTCTTTCTCTGTCTGTCTGTCTGTCTCTCTCTCTCTCACTCTTCCTCTCTTCTGCCTCTGTCTGTCTGTCTGTCTGTCTGTCTGTCTCTCTGTCTCTCTCTCTCTCTCTCTCTCTCTCTCGATCTCACTCTGTCTGTCTGTCTTTCTGTCTGTCACCTGTCTGTGTGTGTGTCTCTCTCTGTGTCTCTCTGCATCTCTCTCCGAATCCGAATCTGTGTGTGACACAGACACACAGACAGATACATGTATATGTGTGTATTCAGTTTTAAAAATAGATAGATAGATAGATAGATAGATAGAGATAGAGGCAGAGGCAGAAACAGAGACAGAGAGAAACAGACGAACAGACAGGCGGATAAAAGAGAGAGAGGGGGAGGAAAGAGACAGATAATGAGAGAGAGAGAGAGAGAGTGTGGGAGGATGGAAGTGTAGAAAGAGAGAGAGAGAGAGGGGAAGGAGAGAGTTAGACAGTTAAGGAGAGAGAGAGAGAGAGAGAGATTTGGGTGGAGAGATGATGGTCGATACTTAAAAACAACAACCACAACAACATTTCACAACCTGGTCGTTTGACAGTGATAAGTTGAAGAGATGATGCCTGTACTGCTGTACATGTGCTGTACGAGTACCGGGGTAGGGGTAGAGGTAGGGGGTAGGGGTGGGAGGAGGGTGGGGAAGAGTCGGGGGCGGGGGGGGGGGGGAACCCTTGGTATCTATCTGACATCCAAACTGAAGTTCAACAAAAAGGGTGAGCGACGTGACTACAGGCATGGGTATGTACATCTGTGTGAGTGTGTGTGGCTGTATGTGAAATTTCTGAATTCGAATCTCTGTCTCTTGTCACTGTGTCTATCTGTCTGTCTACCTCTCTCTCCCCCCACCCCCCTCTTTCTCTCTTGTGCTCGTCCCCCTCTCTGTCAGTCTCTATCCCTCTCCCTCCCTCTCTCTCTATCTCTTTCTATCTCTCACTCACTCTCTGTCTCTCTTTCTATATACCTATTTGTCTGGATTTCTCTCTCTCTCTCTCTCTGCCTAAAAAAAAAACCCATTCATTTATTCTCTTTCATTCTCTGTCTCCCACCTGCTTCTTTCTCATCCTCCCTTCCCTGTGTCTGTCTCTGCCTCTGCATATCTTTCTCCCCCCTCTCTCTCTCTCCCTCTCTCTCTCTCTCTCTTTCTATATATATAGATATATATATATATATATATATATATATATATATATATATATCCCTTCCTTAC
>NC_134902.1:24296725-24301725 GCF_041734735.1 Babylonia areolata | reverse complement strand
AGTTCTTTTCCTCAGTCCGCTGGATCTCTTTTTCTTGAGTTGCATGCTTCAGCACCCAGTCATTGGCTGGTGGGAAGAGGAGTGGAGAGAGGACACATCCTTGTCTGACGCCAGTGGGGACTTTCAAAACCAGTCGCTGAAGCCATCTTCTGTCCTGACGTGGCACTCACGAGTTGTTATAGACCTGATTTATGGCTGATATGACTTTTTAGGGGGATGACAAGACTTCCGATCTTCCAGAATGATGGTCTGTGGACACTGTCAAAGACTTTTACAGTTTTTATTAATTTCACAGCAAATTTCGCTAAACATATGGTGTGATATATTATGATATGATGTGATGTATAATATATACGTGTGTGTGTGTGTGTGCGCGCGCGCGCGTGCGTCGAGAGAAAGACAGACACACAGACAGAGCGAGTATACTAACAAAGGAAGAAAGTTAACCAAGAAAAGCTGGACTGAGCAGCAGACAGCGCTGATCCAAAAGTGCAAACAGTCTGGCATTCAGATGCAGAGAGTAGGGAGGAGAGGGAGCTTATTTTAAGCAACAATTAGCAGAGGGCTTTACTGCGCTTAGTGCCCTACTGTAAACATGCTCGTCCTGCTGCTTCGTGGGGGTGTGGGGGTGGTGGTGGTTAGGTGTGTGTGTGTATGCATGTGTGTGTGTGTGTGTGTGTGTGTGTGTGTATGGACGGGGTGGGAGCGGGCGGGGTGTGTGTGTGTGTGTGTGTGTGTGTGTGTCAGTGTGTGCGTACGCACGTGCGCGTGTGTGTGTGTTTGGGTGGGTGAATAGGTGTGTGTGCATGAATGTGTCAGTGTGTGTGTGTGTGTGTGTGTGTGTGTGTGTGTGTGTGCTGGATTGGTTTTGGAAAAGGGGGGAGGGGAGAGGGGCTATGGGGGCTGTTAAACGTCCCGGTCTGTCTGTCTGACTGTGTGTGTGTGTGTGTGTGTGTGCACAAAGGCAAAAAATGTTATACCACGGCCCCTCCACCCCCCCCTCCCACACACACACACACATACACACGCACACAGAGTCAGTCAGACAGACAGGGCCGATCAACACCCCCCCATAACCCCTCTCCCCGCCCTCCTTTTCTTAAACCCATCCCTTCATCCAATAACCCTACTTCTGCCCTCAAACTCGTCTCACACCTTCCCTCCCTCCTCCATCCCCCCCTAGCCACCCATCCACCCCCCCCCCCCCCCCACCCCCCCCACCCCCCCCCCCCCCCCCCACCCACACACACACCCACCCTCCCTTCCCACATCCTGGGGGAGGTCTGGAGACGTGCTCACTGTCATGGGCAGCAGTGCCCCCTGACGGACGTGTCAAAGTCTCGAGCCTTTCCCGTTCACACGCTGTGAAACGCATTGCACGCGCCATTAGCCATATCGTCACTGTACGAATTCCCCCTTCTCCTTCCTTATACCTTCTGCCGCCCCTCCGGCTAGCTGGTTTGCTGGCTGTCTTGTCTGTCTTTCGGACGGTCTATGTGTCTGTATATAAAAATGTGTGTGTGTGTGCGGGGGGGGGGGGTGGGGGGGGGGGGTTGGGGGGGGAGGCAGAAAGGTGCAAAACTGGCCTTTCTGCCACAGCCACCAATTATCCCTGTGTGAAATCCCCAATCGTTCCCAACCCCTTCTTTAATGCGTGTCCTAAATGATCCCCTGGGGGACCAGTTAATGTCCTTAACTGCCCTCCCCCATCGTCCCCCTCCCTCGCACCCCACACCCCCAGCTGTTTCGGTTCCCCACCGATATTATTCGAATTTCTGTCTTCTGACCTAAAGGGTCTCCCCACCGATGCACACGCACGTTTCTGCTTTTATTTTAACTCACTCAGTACGGCCAGTCCTCTCTTCTCCTCTACACAGACCCCTCGGATGTCCAGTGGGTGTCTGAATGACCCAACCTTTAGCTTCCGTCGTCAGAATTGTGGTATTCTTTGTCAACATTCACCTCTTCAGTGTAAGAGCCTTCCTCTTGCAATATTTTGATGGTGGTAATTGGGGTGAAACGCTGTTAACGTCGTCTCTTTCGCCGTTCGTATGGAGAGAGTTAATACATTCCATGCATATTTTCCTCTCAGTAGCCCCCTCTTCTCCTCATTCCCCACTCCTACCCTCCCCACTTCCATGCCTCGTAACCTCACCACTTTGTATAACTCCCTGTCCCAAACCATCACCTACTCTCGCCCCCATAGACACCCCCCCCCCCCTACCCTACTATCCCCTGTCCTAGTATCCCCCCTCCCCCCTCCCCACCCCACCCCCCTACTCTCTCCCATATCCTACTCCCTCACCCTTTCTCCCGTCCTTACCCTCGCACAATACTCCCTCCCCTGTCCTAACCCCTCCCCCCTCTCTCCCCTGTCGTACTCCTACTCTCGCTGCCCTCCCCCCACCCCAACCCCATCTCCTCCTCCCCCCCCTTCCCCTCCCCCCCTCCCCAGGTTACATTCCAACTGACCTAATCTACGCGAGACGCTTTACATAAACAATGGAAATGGAAGACAGACAAGCACATTTCTCTCCAAAGAACGGAGTTGAAAAAAAAAAAGGCGGCAATACAAGGGCATCCATGAGTCATGACCTGGGTGCGGCCCGGCCCCCTTAGAGTAGTAGTAACAAGTTAAGGGCCGAAACACTTGACTGAGGGGAGCTTCTTCTCTGAAGACCCTTGTGCTTTCCAGTGTCCAGCTCTCCCTAGAGTGTCTTATCACATCATTGGGTGTGATTCTGAAGATGTACCTAACTGACCTAACCTAACTAGCCAAATTTTGGCAACATTTTTTTCCCAATACAATGCCATCCAATCAAATTATAAACACCATTTTCACCAACCAACCATCCTGCAAGGGACTGTAGAGGGAGGGCGCAGACAGGGGCGGCAGAGGAAGAGCTGGTCCGACAACGTCAAGGAATGGACCAAAATGACGATGCCAGATCTCCTTACAACAGCTGCCAACAGAACGGCGTGGCGAGCTATGACATCTTCCTCATGTCCCCCCAACGACCCCAGCGGTCGAGGGAATGATGTATGAGGTATGAGGAGGTAACCCACTATCAATTTTCACACACACACACACACACACACACACACACACACACACATACACACACACACACACTATCCCCCCCCCCCCCCCTGCCCAGTCCTTTTACCCCCTTGCAAAGAAAGTGGGGGTTTTCTTTCCAAACGAATAAATTGTACAAACAATTAGGCACAATAGGGCATTATGTAAGGTTTTTGTTTTCGTTAATACAGAAACAACAAAGAAAGAAACAATACATAACTGCACAAATAAATAGACAGATAAATAAATAGATAAATACGTAAATAGATTAATCGATAAAGGAGCACATTCTGCTTTATATCACTTCAGTAGCTGAATACTATTTCAATCCATTCACGAAGGCAAAAGCATAATTCATGACAATACCACGTGCAATTTTCGCCACACTATCAAGGAGAACAAGCAGTCTTTGGGGCAATCCCCCCCCCCCTCCCTCGCCCCCCACCATACCCCATCCCATAATCTCACCCCCTCTCATTACCCCCTTTCCCTGACCCCGCCCCCCTTCCCCCTGTTCACACTCCCTGCTAGTAGCCCATCCCCTACACCCCTAATTAACTCTCCTGCCCCCTTTACCTGTCCAGCTCCTTCCCAGGTGTACTCTTCCACTGTCCAGCCACACCCCATACCCCACGCCCTGTCCTACACTCCCCCCGCCCCCCTTCCCTCTGTTCACACTCCCTCTCCTTTTCTCCCCCCCCCCCCCCCCACCGCTGTCCTACTCTGCCCCCCCCCCCCCCCCACCGCAACCCCCCTCCCTTCACCCCCCTCCCCTCCCCACCCCGATCCTGCGTACAGCTCTTCCTCTGTCAATATCAGTATCAGTAGCTCAAGGAGGCGTCACTGCGTTCGGACAATTCCATATACGTTACACCACATCTGCCAAGCAGATGCCTGACCAGCAGCGTAACCCAACGCGCTTAGCCAGGCCTTGAGAAAATAAATAAATAAATAAAATAAATAAATAAATAATAAATAATAGATACATAGAAATACTACTAATAATAATATTTATAAGGCGCAAAATCTTGATGAAGTCAACTGTAAGCGAAAAAAAAAAGACAACAATGATGATAAATAAGCAAATAAATGTAAAAACATGCAGACACGCATTCACACACACACACACACACACACACACACACACACACACACACATATGCATAACAGATATGCAACAAACAACCTCCGCAGTCCTTTCTTTTTACCTATTCTCCAACTCTCCCTTACACCCGTACGCCCTCTCGTAACCACACTCTACCTCATCAAAAACCCTTCCCCCCTTCCACTGTTATACTCACTCCATACCTACCCTTTCCTCCTCCCCCTCCCCCCACCCCCTCCAGCACTGTCCTAATTCCCAAGCCCAACCATTCTACTCACCCCACCCGTACCCCCCCCCCCCTCCCCTGCCCTACTCTCTTACCTGCTCAGGAATTTCCTGAATGGATAGTACCAGACAGGATAGGAAATAGGAAATAAGTAAAAGGAGAGGGGGGGGGGGGGTAATAAATGGGTCGGGCAGACTGGTGCAGAAAGTTCTCTCCTTGTTCGAAGAGATGATTGACCAGCGTTCCCAGGCTAAGAGACTTTCAGGAGAAAAGCACAAAGCCAACCAGACAGACACAGACAGCCGAGCATCAGACTTCATCTGTGCGCAGTGTGGGAAGGAATGTCACTCCCGTATTGACCTGTCCAGTGACGGGCGCAATAGCCGAGTGGTTAAAGCGTTGGACTTTCAATCTGAGGGTCCTGGGTTCGAATCTCGGTAACGGAGCCTGGTGGGTAATGGGTGGAGAATTTTCCGATCTCCCAGGTCAACACATGTGCAGACCGGCTGATCCCTCTTCGTGTGTATATGCAAGCAGAAGATCAAATACGCACGTTAAAGATCCTGTAATCCATGTCAGCGTTCGATGGA
>NC_134902.1:24284225-24286725 GCF_041734735.1 Babylonia areolata | reverse complement strand
TGCACCTGCAAAAACGTTTCACGCGATACTGATAATAGTTTAATATTGTATCCCTCCTCTAGTTTCAACCCCACGTTGAAAAGATGAAAAAGTGGTAAAATAATCACGCCACACCCCTCCCCTCTCTCTCTCTCTCTCTCTGTTTCTCCCTCCCTCCCTCCCTCCCTTCCTCCCCCTCTCTCTCTATTTCTCTTTCTCTCTCTCTGTCTGTCTCTCCCCCTCTCTCTCTCTGTCTCTCCCTCCCCTCCCCCCCCCCCCATTCTCTCTCCCTCCCTCCCTCCCTCTCTCTCTCTCTCTCTCTCTCTCTCTCTCTCTTTCTCGCTTGCGCTACTTGTGTTGTCACATGTGAAACTTTACTGAGTGCAGTTAAATAAGCACGTGTTATTTATTTGTACTGTGTTCGACTTAGCTTATTGTATGTCGCTGGACAAAGTATGATACTTATCTTGGTTTCTTCTTCTTCTTCTTCTTCTTCTTCTCAAATGTGTCTTTCTGGCACAATTTCATGAGGGGCAATGGGCTAGAGATGAATTGACCATTTATTCATTCATCTCTCTCTCTCTCTCTCTCTCTCTCTTTATATATGCGTACATGTTTGTGTGTCTCTTAGAACAACGGCAGATGTGTAAGTCGGCCAAAGTGCAAATATCTTCACCGTTGGAAAATAAAGATTCATTCATTCATTCATTCATTCATTCTCTCAGCCACTGTCCTTGTCTCTCTGTCCTTTTCGTCTCTTCTTTCTTTAGCTCTTTCTGTCTCTCACTATCTGTATCTCTCTATATCTCTGTATCTATCCCTCTTCTCTTCTCTCTCCCTCTCTGTCTGTCTCTGTACACCCGTGTGTCTCTCTGTCTATATATATATATGTCTCTGTTCACCCTCAGTCATTTTCTTTTCTTCAAATTTGGACCTTGAAGGAAGCTGTTTGTCTTCCGTTCGTGAAAGCATGATTCCGCTGCATGCAATCTGCTGGGCCACATCGGCATATTTCTTATATTCAGCCTCTTTCTTTTCTTTTTCTTCTTCTTTTTTTTTTTTTATTCCGACAAAGGTTTAAGATACAAATGCGCGATGAACATTGAGCAGTAAACATAATCATAATATTGCTCTTGAATACTGACAAATCCGCATCAAAATAATCCAGGCAGAACAATGAATATTCGTGAACATGTTGATTTTGTGGGAACACCATAGTCTTTGTTCTAATCATGCGTGTCAGTGGTACCCATTATTTTGCACAATTTTGTTACGGTTATTCCATAATTAGTTTTAAAAAAAACAGACTTGTCAATTTTTTAAGGGGAAATCATTTTTTTGTCTTCTTTTGGCGATCACAGATGCACCATCAGTCCAGTTTTGGCGATGAATGACGGTGTTTTTCTTCAGCTTTTCGTGGCTGCTGTATAATTCGGTCGTGAGTGGGAGTGTCGACAGGCCACACATCTTCTCTTTGGGGTCAGGTTTTGGAGAATGTGCTCCGCTGTCTGGTCTTCCAGTCCACAGGGGCGCTACAGGTGGGGAGATGGCACCAGCTGCAGGTGGGGAGATGGCACCGGCTGCAGGTGGGAGATGGCACCGGCTTCAGGTGGGGAGATGGCACCAGCTTCAGTTTTCAGGTACATGTGATCGTTCAGTCTGTTGTGACCACCAGGACACTCTCTCAAACTTGTAACGAAATTCGCTCACTTCACCAACTGGACGATTTGATAGTCCACCACATTCGGTGGATTGTGGAAACAAGAGCATTCCCAGCATGCACACCCTCGAAAACGGAGTATGGCTGCCTACATGGTGGGGTAAATAAACGAAACGGTCATACAGGTAAAACGTTGCATGTCTGTATGAGTGTATGTGTGCGTGACTGAAACCTGATTGAATGACACAGGAAACGAATGATGAGCGCCCAATGGCAGCCGCCAGTCAGCTCTACTCAGGTAGGCAGCCTGTTATGCAAAAATGACTCCGTGTTTGTAAAGCGCTTAGAGCTTGGTCTCAGACCGAGGACAGGCGCTATATAAGCATCCACATCATATCATATTGTTTTAGTGTTATTGAGTATTTTTGTGTCGTTCGTTCTTACTTTTCAGCTACAAATCCCCTGAACTGAACATTTGTATAATGTCGGATTGACTCTATAGATTCTTTATAGATTGACGGATCCCGTGAACTGAACATTTGTATAACGTCGGATTCACTCTATAGATTCTTTATAGATTGACGGATCCCCTGAACTGAACATTTGTATAATGTCGGATTGACTCTATGGATCCTTTATAGATCGACGGATCCCCTGAACTGAACATTTGTATAATGTCGGATTGACTCTATGGATCCTTTATAGATCGACGGATCCCCTGAACTGAACATTTGTATAATGTCGGATTGACTCTATGGATCCTTTATAGATCGACGGATCCCCTGAACTGAACATTTGTATAATGTCGGATTGACTCTATGGATCCTTTATAGATCGACGGATCCCCTGAACTGAACATTT
>NC_134902.1:24269225-24279225 GCF_041734735.1 Babylonia areolata | reverse complement strand
TATCAGCTGAAAATTACTTTCACCACGCAACACTCAGAAAAAAAAGAACAAAACAGGATATGCAATAAATAAGACACGTCCGCAGTGATAATACATTTTTCGTTATAATGACTGTGTGTGTGTGTGTGTGTGTGTGTGTGTGTGTTCGCCTCAGAGTCCACGTATAAGCACGTGACCACAATTGACGAAGAACCTGTCGTCTTGGAGATACTGGACACGGCTGGCCAGGTCAGTTTCTCTCTCTCTCTCTCTCTCTCTCTCTCTCTCTGTCTCTCTCTCTCTCTTTCTCTCTCTCTCTCTACTCTCTCTCTCTCTCTCTCTCTCTCTATATATATATATATATATATATATATATATATGGGAGGGGGAGGTGTGGGGGGTGGTGTGTGTGTGTGTGTGTGTGTGTGCCTTCAGAAATCAATCCATGTTTTTTATGTGCTTTCAGAAATCAATTCATGTTTTTGTGTGCCTTTAGAAATCAGTTCATGTTGTTGCTGGGGGTTTTTGTGTGTGTCGTCAGAAGTCAGTTTGTCCATTTTTTGTTACTTCAAAAAAATTTTTTTGAGTGCCTTCAGAAATCGGATTTTGGTGTTTTTCTGCTTTCAGAAATCATTATTTTGTGCCTTCAAAACTTATTTTTTGTGCTTTCAGAAATCAGTTTTTATGCCTTCAGTAGTCAATTTGTTATCCACTCAGAAATGTTTTGTTGTGTGTGTGTCTTCAGAAATCTTTTTCTTCTTCTTCTCTTTTCTTTTTTTTCCCGTCCCTTTAGAAATCAATTTTTTGGTCCACTCAGAAATCAATTTTTTGTGCCTTCAAAAAACCTCTTTTTTTTTGTCCCTACAGATATATATGTATATAAAAAAATTTGAAAAAAAAGAAAGAAAAAAAAATATATATATATAGTGCATTATGAAGTCCCTTCAGATTGTTGGGGTTTTTGGTGGGGTTTTTTGTGCCTTCAGAAATCGATTTTTTGTACCTTCAGCCTTCAGAGACACATTTTTGGTCCCTTCAGAAATAAAGGATTTCTTTCCCTGCAGAAATCAATTTATTTGTGCCTTCAGAAATCTTTTGTTGTTGTTTTTTTCTGTTTTGGTCCGTTCAGGAATCGTGTGTGTGTGTGTGTGTGTGTGTGTGTGTGTGTGTGTGTGTGTGTGTGTGTGTGTGTGTGTGTGTGTGTGTGTGTGCCTTCAGAAATCTTTTTTTTGTTTAGTTTTTTGTCCCTTCAGAATGCCTTCAGAAATCAAGATTATTTTTCTCTCTCTTCTATCTTTGTTTTTGTTGGGTTTTTTCCCTTCCTTGTAGGAATCCCTGTGTCAGCGTGAGGGCAGCGCGCGCTGGGCAGACGGCTACGTGCTGGTGTACGCCATCAATGACCGGGCCAGCTTCGAGAGCCTGGCGTCCCTCAAACAGTACCTGGACGACCTGAAGAAGACCAATGTCCAATGCGTCCTCGTCGCCAACAAATCCGACCTCCTGCACGAGAGGAGAGTGGAGGTATGTGTGTGTGTGTGTGTGTGTGTGTGTGTGTCTGTGTGTAGGGGGTGGGAGGAAGGGAGTGTGTGTGTGTTGTGTGGGGGGGGGGGACGTGGGGGGGTGTAGATGGGTGTAGTGTGTGTGGGGGGCCGGAGTGGGGTGATGTGTGTGTGGGGAGGGGTGGGGTGGTGTGTGTGTGTGAGTGGGGGTGGATGGGTGTAGTGTGTGTGTGTGTGTGTGTGTGTGCGCGTGTGTGTGTGTGTGTTCAATTTAACGTCTTTCCACTTTAATTGACATTAGTGCGCGCGCGCGTGTGTGTGTTTGTGTGTGTGTGTGTGTGTGTGTGTGTGTGTGTGTGTGTGTGTGTGTGTTACCAATTTAACGTCTTTCTACTTTAAGTGATGTGTGTGTGTGTGTGTGTGTGAGTGTGTGTGTGTGTGCGCGCGCGCGCGCGCGCACCCGTGTGTTATGAAATGCTTTTTTTATAATCTGAGCCTTATTCACTTGACTTTTGTTATTTGATTTATTTTTGAAAATTGCTTTTTCTTTATTCTTATACGTGAACGGATTTGATGTTTTCCCTTGACATAGAGCTGCGAAAATAAAGGCATGTTTATATTCAGCTGGATGATGTAAGGCGCACTGACCAGCATTGGTACTGGATATCGCGCCATAGAAAATAAGTATTATTATTATTATTCTGAGTAGTAGTAATAGTATGTTACATGACACGTTCTGGGCATGTCTGTCTGTCTGTTGTGGGGACAGGCGCTATAGCCGTGTGGTTAAAGCGTTGGACTATCAATCTGAGAGTCCCGGGTTCGGATCTCGGTAACAGCGCCTGTTGGGTAAGGGGTGAAGATTTTTCCGACCTCCCGGGTCAGCATATGTGCAGACTTGCTAGTATCTGAACCCCCTTCGTGTATATACGCACGCAGAAGATCAAATAAGCACGTTAAATATCCTGTAATCCATGTAAGCGTTCGGTGGGTTATGGAAATAAGAACATACCCAGCATTCACAACCCGGAAAACGTAGTATGACTGCCTACATGGCGGGGTAAATAAACAAAAGAGTCATACACGCTAAAATGTAATATGTCTGTCTGAGTGTGTATGTGTGCGTGCCTGAAATCTGATTGGATGACACAGGAAACGAAGGATGAGCGCCCAGTGGCAGCCGTCAGTTGGCTCAACCCAGATAGGCAGCCTGTTGTGCAAATAGCTTCGTGTTTGTAAAGCGCTTAGAGGTTAGTCTCCGACCGAGAATAGGCGGTATAAGTATCAAATCAAGTCAAATCAAATCTGTTGCAGTCCAGCGAAGGGGAAGCCCTGGCACAGGACATGGCCTGCGCCTTTTACGAAACTTCCGCCTCCGATGGCGGAAGTGACATCACGGAACTGTTCCACGAGCTGCACCGTGAAATCAAGAGGCGGAAGATGATGGAGACGAAGGGCCGACGGCGCAGCTCAGCGCAGCAGGTGCGCAATGTCTTCAACCGGGTGCTCAACAAGATCGGCAGCACCTCCTAGCGCTGGGTTATTACGTTGTTGTTTTGTTGTTTTTTTCTGGTGTGACTGATTCAATAGATAATTGGTTATCGTCGACAGACAATCAACCTCAAAGTGTTTGGAGTTTTTTTGTTTTGTTTTTTTGTTGTTGTTTTTTTCTCCTGGTATGACTGATTCAATAAACAATTAATTATCGTCGACAGACACAGAACCTCAAGGGTTTGGGTTTGTTTTTTTTTTTCTTTTTTCTTTCTTTCTCGTGTTACTGATTCAACAAATATGTGACTGATTCAATAAATAATTAATCATCGTCGACAGACACTGAACCTCAACGGTGTTTTTTTGTTTTGTTTTTTTTTTCTTTCTGGTGTTACTGATTTAAGAAATAATTAATTATCGTCGACAGATACCCAACCTCAAGTTGTTGTGTTTTTTTCTGGTGTGACTGATTCAATAAATAATTAGTCATCGTCGACAGACACTCAATTTCAAGGTGGATTTTTGGTGTTTATTTTGGGTGGGGGGTGGGCGGGGGTTGGAAAGGGGGGGGGGGGCTTCTGGTGTGACCGATTCAATACATAATCAATTATCGTCGACAGACACTCAACCTCAAGTTGTTTTGTTGTTGTTTTTCTTCTTCTTGTGTGAGTGATTCAGTACATGATTAATTACCGTCGACAGACACTCACCCTCAAGGTGTTTTTGTTTTGTTTTTTTGTTGTTGTTTTTTTTTGTTTTTTTTTTCTTTTTCTAGTGTGCCTGGTTCAGTAAATAATGAATTATCGCCGACAGCCACTCAACCGCAAGGTGGTTTTTTTTCTGGTGTGACTGATTCAATAAATAATTAATTTTCGTCTACAGACACTCAACCTCAAAGTTTTTTGTTCTGTTTTTTTTTCTGGTGTAATTGATTCAATAGACAATTCATTATCGTCCACAAACACTCAGCCTCAAGGTTTTTTGGGGGTGTTGTTTGTGGTGTGACTGATTCAATAAATAATTAATTATCCTCAACAGACACTCAGCCTTAAGGTTGTATTTTTTCTGTTGTGACTGATTCAGTAGATAATCAATTATAGTCGACAGACACTTAACCTCAAGGTTTTGTGGTTTTTTTTTCTGGCGTGACTGATTCAAAAAATAATCATCGTTGACAGACACTCAACCTCAAGGGTTTGGTTGTTTTTCTGGTGTGACTGATTCAAAAAAATAATCAATCATCGTTGACAGACACTCAACCTCAAGGTTTACCGGAAGGACAGACTGACATAGAGAACTATCCCATGACTGTGGGATAGTTGGGGGCGGGGGGAGGGGGGAGGTCCGGGAAGGAAGGGGGTGGCGGAGTGGGGTTGAGATGGCAAGGGGAAAAAGGAGAAGAGTGTGGGTTGGGGTGGGGGGTGGGAGGGGACGGAACCTACCTAACACCACCACAATGGCGCCACCTGAACGACACACGTGCTAAGATGGGGCGCGTAAATGAACGAGAATAAACAATGTTCGAACTCTGCAACGTCCACTGACCTGCTACCTTGTCCAGCGACGCACCTACGCACCCACCCTGATATCCTAGCGATTCTCGGACTGGAGTTTACCGACCAATGGCTAAAAGCCCGTCAAGTTGTTCAGGGTTTGGGTCGGTGGAGGTTGTGTTGTTCCTTCACTAAAACCAAGACCCCGAAGACCTGAACTACTTGACATGGTAGGCTGGAGTTCTTCACAGCCCCTAAACAAACCTTAGAGCTTCTTCTTCTCTGTGAGGGTTTTCATCAGTGACGGCGATTGTGTGCGCTGTGCTGGTGGTGGAGAGAAGAGAGAGTTTGGGGAGGGGAGAAAGAGAGAGGAGGTATTTGTGGATAGGATTAGTGCTCTCTCTCTCTCTCTCTCTCTCTCTCTCACTCGTTATCCTCCAGTGTCACTCTTTTTTATCACCTGCCATCTGTTCAGGTGTTCAGGTCATTAATTTTAACCGCTCTTCCTTCAAACGAGTTTTTTTTTTGTTGTTTTTTTTGGTTTTTTTTTCATTATTTTCTTCTCCTTCGGCCTCCAAACCATCACTACTTTCCTTTGGCAGTCTTTTATTGTCCATTCTCAGTACATGGACATAATTCTTACTCTCTTTTTCTTTCCGATGACATTTGATATCGTATGGCTTTTGAGCGATTTTCTATCTCACTTCTTGGCTTTTTCTTTTTTTAACTCATCCGATCTAATGCCTAGAATAGTCCCCCCCACAACCCCCCCACCTCCGCCCCCCACCCCGCTTCCTGAAAACGGAGTATGACTACCTATATTATGGCTGGGGTAAAAACATTCATCCACGTAACAGCCCACTTATGTATACGAGTGAACGTGGGAGTCGCAGCCTATGAACGGAGAAGAAGAAGAAGTAGAAGTAGAATATTCCTGAAGAACTTACTTTCCGAAGGCATTCAGTATATTTTCCAAGGCTTTTTGAACAGCACCAACTTTCAGAGCCCGCGCATTAGGACCGTAAACACACCGGAACTAAAGAGAGTGTTGGTATGGTAAACGACTGATGGGAAAGTGGGGACGTCAACACGGTTAATGCGAAGAGTTTTGGTGTGGTGTGGTGGTGTGTTGTTTTGAGATGAACACGTTGTTCGACAGGGGCAGGCAGTGTGCTGCTGTCCATCCAGAAGGATGTGTATAATATGCTGATGATTATTGTTGTTGTTGTTGTTCTTGATGAATATGATGATTATGATGATGGTGATAAATTATGATGATGATGATGGTGGTGATGATAATGGTGAAGATGATGATGATTAATATTATTATCAGTATTATCATCATCATCATTATTGATATTATCAATAATAATAATAATAATAAGTAAAAATTCAAAAAATATATAATAATAATAATGATAATAATAATGATATTATTATTATTATCATCATCATCATCACCATCATCATTATTTTTATTTTTATTATTATTGCTGTTATTATCATGATCATGATCATAATATTATCATTATTGCTGCTATCATAACAATAATGATCATGGTTATGATTGTCATCATCATTATCATTATTGATACTATCATTATGATCACCATTACTATTATTATTATTTCTGCTTTTACAGAAAAATGTGTGTGTTGCATTAGCATGCTGTTGATTGACTGACCAAGATGATATCAATAAAAAATAATAACTGATATCATTTTAGGATATTGACATTCAGGTGTGAAAATTAATTACTTCTGTAAGTGATTGTCTACATTCATCTGAATGTGTTAAGGAGCATTACATGTAAACAATGAATAAATGAATTCCTCCTCCTCCTTCTTGACTGGCGCGATAGTTAAATGGCTCAAGGTTTGTTTGTTTTTTTCTTCTTTGTATTTTTTGGTTTCTTTTTTTAATTGTTTACTTTTTATGGTTTGGGCTCTGGTGTGATACTGACTGACTGGTGGGATGATGGACAGGCTCGCGTCGCGCGCGCACGTGCACACACACACTCACACACAGACACAGACACACACAGACACCACACACACACACAAACACACACGCACACAAACACACACACACAAACACACACACACACACACACACACACACAGAATTTCAGAGAGTTTATTTATTCCTATTAACTCTTTTGAGTCATAGAGAAACAAGGAAACATGGCAAAAACAGGATGACGGCCAACACACACACACACACACACAGAGGAAGGGGGATAACTGAGTATGTAATGAAATGATCAAGTAACTTTATGGATTGTCTATCTTTGTATGATCGGGAATTGCTTTTCTTGAAATTTGGAACCCAACGCCTATCTATCATCAAGCGATGAAACGAAGAAGAAGAAGAAGCCGCTGATTCACATAAATGCAGGAATAAGAATAATGATATTGATGATGATGACGACGACGGTTATGATGAAGATGATACAAGGACCATGACAGTTATCTGCCAAAATAATTACAGTAGTTGGTTGTTTGTTTGTTGTTTTTGTTTTTGTTTTTAGTGGATCTGTTATACACATTAAAACGCCATAGTTCCAAGGTCTTTAATTAATCGTTCTTGTAATTCCTGTACAGTGATAATTGCAGACCAGACTCAGTAAAGTGTTTCAACTAGTAAATTCCCATTCAGCATGTCAAAAAAAAAAAAAAAAAAAAAAATAGGCATGATACAGAACTGTTCAAATCGTATAGTTCTTCCAGCTCTACATGTGGGACTGTGTCAGTTCATTGACTGACTGCTTGATTTTTCTTATCAGTCTGGTTTTTCACGAACTGCTGCTACTGCTATCCACTCTGACCTTTTCTGCAGTCAACGGATCTGGCCCCAAGTATCTTTCTGAACTCATCCACATCTATACCCCGTCTCGCCAGCTCCGTTCTTCCTCTGATACTCGACTTCTCAGGATACCTCACGTCAGAAGTAAGACCTATGGACACAGATCGTTTTCTTTTCAATCGCCAAAGACGTGGAACAAGCTCCCTGATAACCTCCGTCATTCTGATTCCCTCGCATCTTTTAAATCTCGTCTCAAAACTCACCTTTTCCCTCAGCAATAAGTTCAATTGTGGCAGGTCCACAACTACATGCATGTATATGAATGTGTATTGTGTGTGCGTGTGTTTATGTAAGTTTGTGCCTGCCTATGTGTGCGTATGTGTTAGGGTAGCTGTTAGATACACATGTATGTTAAAATGTATGTATGCAGTGCGTGCGTGCGTGCGTGCGTGCTTGTGTGTGTGTGTGTGTGTGTGTGTGTGTGTGTGTGTGTGTGTGTGTGTGGTCACATTTTGGTGTGTGTATGTAACATAGATATAATGTTTTATGTTATCAAAAGCGTTTTTGTAAAGCACCTAGAGCAGATTTCTGGATAGTGTGCTATATAAGTATCCATTATTATTATTATTATTATTATTATTATTATTACTGCTGTTCTAGCTATGGCCATGATACCATTAGTACTACAACAACTACAGCTGTTGCTGCTATTCTTAGTATGATAAATATTACAACTACTGCTGGTGCTGCTGCCTCTGCTACTACTTCCACAACTAGTAGTCGTAATAGTCGTTGTTGTAGTAGTAGCAGCGGCAGCAGCAGCAATAGTAGTAGTAGTAACTATTCCGGCAGAGCGGAATCGTGTGGCAACATTCAGCCTCGTTTTCCAATGGTTATTCCCCTTTGTCCTCACCAGCACCAACGTTTGTTTCTGTTCGCTGTTGTTTTCGCTTCAGCTGTGGTTACCGAACTGCTGAAGATGCTGGTGATGATAATGATGAGAATCTTGTGATGATGAATGCTGTTGTTGTTTCTGCTGCTGCTGCTGCTGCTGCTGCTGCTGCTGCTGCTGCTGTTGTTGCTGCTGCGGCTGCTGTTCTAAAAAATAATATGATGTAACCATTACGACATTGAACTGTGTGTGTTTATGTATAACTTATGCAAAGAGGATATAAAGTCTTTTAATTGTTGGGAGGGGGCGGGGTGGGTGGGGGGGTGGGAGAGAAATGTGATTGATCTGTGTTGAATAAATGTTTATTCTCTGCTGTTTATAATATGAAATTAAAAACAAAAGAGAGAGAGAGAGAGAGAGAGAGAGAGAGAGAGAGAGAGAGAGAGAGAGAGAGCGCACTGAGAGAGGCTTATCCTCCCAAACCAACGGTTTTTTGTTTTGTTTTCGTATGTGTGTGTGTGCGCTCTCTCTCTCTCTCTCTCTCTCTCTCTCTCTCTCTCTCTCTCTTCCTGTTTTTCCGTCGCAGTATAATCAAAATGGCTTCGGCGACGTACAGATCCAGATCTTCAAGTGTCAGTATTCCCAGCTGAAATTCTTTGCAACTGTCTTTGATCAATGCATTGACCATGATTTTCATCCTGGTCAAACCCGCTAGCTGTTACTGGACGGCCCGTAGGGTTGTCATATTCAAGTGACAGTCTTCCCTGCTGAAATTCTTTGTACCACATGAAAACTGTGGCCCAGAAAGGAGACTGTTTCCCACAAAGCGCAGAGACAAACCCAAAAGGTTTTCGTCCACATGCAAGCAATTTTGAAGGTTGTACGTAATAAGTGCACTAAAAAAAACTGTGGCCCAGAAAGAAGACTGTTTCCCACAAAGCGCAGAGACAAACCCAAAAGGTTTTCGTCCACATGCAAGCAATTTTGAAGGTTGTACGTAATAAGTGCACTAAAATCAGGGGTAATCCTGCAGTTTAGAATACTAAACTCAGGGGGCCGTTCAAATGAAAAAATAGAGGTTGTTTTAGACTGACCTTGATGCGCTGAGTCGAATGCAACCCTCAGCTAAGCTCTACGGCCACTCCTTGTCAATGAAACAGAGACATAATAAATAGTAAACTCAGTCGGTCACTTCCCGAGCAACTATCGGCGAGCCATTTTGATTGCTGGTGACGTGGTGTTTACGTCATCAACTTCTGTGTGTTTTCAGTAGAAGGAGTACTACTTGTGCATTTGATCCAGTTTCGTGGCAAAAGGAGTGGTCTTAGAGCTTAGCTGAGGGTTACATTCGACTCAGCGCATCGAAGTCAGTCTAAAACACCTTCTACTTTTTCATTTTAACGGCCCCTGAGTTTAGTATTCTAAACTGCAGGATTACCAAAATCAGGTCTGCTTGTTTCAATGTTCGCTTGAGAAGCGCAGTCGCGCTAGCCTCGGAGTTCCAAATACAATAGCCGGATGTTCTTGAAAATACGTGTGAATGTTATGATGAAAGTATGCAATGACGTGATATTTCTTGGTCATTTACGTCACATCTCAAACCCTTATTGAAAAGCTCTCGTATTGATAATGTGACGTCTACCAAGGAGTGACAGACATCGAAAGCGAAGGCATTGCTGTGTTGCTCATATGTGACTCTTTGTATTGTAATAAAATGTGCGAATACCTGACATTTTCTTCATCTCATTTTTCTTTTCTGCTTTGATTCAGTGTGTGTATGTGTGTGCGTGCGCGTGTGTGTGTATATGCGCGTGTGTGTGTATGTTCTGTGTGTGTGTATT
>NC_134902.1:24256725-24264225 GCF_041734735.1 Babylonia areolata | reverse complement strand
CACACACACACATTCCAAAAGATGTAGTTGATAACTTTCCTACCAATATTCCATTATCCATTAAAAAGATTTTGAATGATTATTCATTGCTTAGAAAGTTTTCGAAAATTTTAAACTCCATTCCATTTGGTATCTTCCTTTGATGCATTTTGATTGATGTCGTTATTCATATATTTACATTGTTGTAAGTTAACACTTGTTGATATGCATACACATATTTTCCTTCCTATGACACCTCATTCATTACACACTACAATCTCTTTAAACTTTAATTTCTTACAATATACTTTTCCTCTAATGCAATATTATCAACACTTTCTTGCCCTAATATTCACATGCATTCCCTTTCTTTCATCCACTACTGCTCCTCTTTCCGTCTAATAACACTTGTAGTGAATAGACGTTAAACTGAAGATCTCTCTCTCTCACACACACACACACACACACACACACACACACGCGCGCGCGCGCCATTTTACAAACTAAATAAAGCAAAAATAAAAAATACGTGTCAGCAGCTTTAACAAACAAAACCCTGACGACCATCCGAAGAGCAGAACCCGACGCATTCACATTAAAACTTGTCCCAGTTATCATAGTAGAAATCCTCCAGTTCACTCACGAACACATCAATGTAGGCATCAGCATACTGCAGCTGGCTGCTCCAAGTGGCGACGAAACAGGACACCCAAAGACATTCAGGTCAACCAAGGACATGGGTGGTTGTAAAGATGTCATGAGGCAGATATGGTCCGTGAAAGAAACTGCAGTGTTGGTACTGGCGCCAGTTTCTTTGCTGCCTCTTCTTGTGTTGCTCAGTTCTGCGGTGAGTGAACTACCTCACTTGGCTAATGTCCTATTCCAGCACCTATTGGTTACATTTTTTTACGGTTTGTAGGACCAAAAACGGAAAAAGAAAGATTGTGGCACGTAAATTTAGTGACTGATTCCGCAACAAAATTGAGTAAAATAACGTACAAAATAAGAGTCGAAATCCACTGAAAATGGGTTACAACTTCTCTACTAATGGTAATATCGTTTTATACATGCACAAAAATTGCCGGTAAAATAGGTTCCTGAATTTAGGATGCTAAAAATAGGACTTTTCCGAAACAACACTGACGTTGAAGAGAAGAAGGATGTTGTTGGTTTTAGGCTGACACTTGTTGGTGGGTGACTGGATTGTTTTGAATAAAAAACAAAACAAACAAACAAACAAAAAAACAAAAAACAATGGAAGACTGTGTGGGCATGTGGCTACGCATGTGTGAAAGAGAGAGAGAGATTGTGCGTGTGTGCTGGGGGATGCGTGTGTGAGTATGTGTGGGAGTGTTTGCACGTGTATGAAAAGGTAGGTAGGTAGGCATGTGTGTGTGTGTGTGTGTGTTTACTTGCTTCCTTGCTTGCTCTTTTGGGTGTCTTGTATGTGGCTCATATAGTTATTAATCTAGAAAGTTTGTATCATCAATCTCTCTTAAGTTAAAAGTGTTAGAACATGAACATTTATAGCTTGCAGACATGCTTTGTCGATTCCCTTCAAAACAACGCGAGAATGAAAGTCATACCAACCTTCTATTTTGGATGAAACAAAATTATCTGTGACATTCTGTTGGTATCGGCATTATCTTCCAAACAACTCAACCATTTCGCAAGCGAAATGTTTGCAGTCGGGGAATTGTTTTACATAAAACCCATTGACTTATGTCATGTGTGCTTTCAAACTCTAATTTTCATTCTCTGAAATCTTGTCTTCAGCATTGTCCATTCCATCAATATACAAAAGTCTAAATGGGAGTATATAATCACATACTAAGTAATACAAACACATTCCCCCATACCCCATAAGAATAAGCATTTACAGTCAAAATCTTCCGATGCCTAATTTCGCATTTCTTGGGCGCTAAGAAATACAACTCGATAAAGCGGTCAGGTTTTTTACTTTTTTGGTTTGTTTGTGGGGTTTTTTGAATTTCTTTTTATCACAACAGGTTTCTCTGTGTGAAATTCGGGCTGCTCTCCCCAGGGAGAGTGCGTCGCTATACTACAGCGCCACCGATTTTTGTTGTGTGTGTGTGTGTGTTTTCCTGCGTGCAGTTTTATTTGTTTTTTTCCCATCGAAGTGGATTTTTTTCTACAGCATTTTGCCAGGAGCAACCCTTTTGTTGCTGTGGGTTCTTTCACGTGCGCTAAGTGCATGCTGCACACGGGACCTCGGTTTATCGTCTTATCCGAATGACTAGCGTCCAGACACCACTCAAGGTCTAGTGGAGGGGGAGAAAATATCGGCGGCTGAGCCGTGATTCGAACCAGCGCGCTCAGATTCTCTCGTTTCCTAGGCGGACGCGTTACCTCTAGGCCATCACTCTAGGCCATCACTCCACTTATAAATTTACAAAAAGATGTTTCTTAAATGCGTGAGATTGAAGGAAGGAAGGAAACCAAGGGTAATTAATAACGAAACTATGAAAGGAAGAGATGACAAAAGGAATAGAAGATGGTAGAAACAAAAGGGGAGCGGTGTGATAACGACACCACTGATGATGATCACGATGATGATGATAATGATGATGATGATAATGATGATGATGGTGGTGGTGGTGGTGGTGGTGGTGGAACAAAATATGGTAGAAACTAAAGGGACGCGGTGTTTTAATGACAACGACGACGACGACGACGACGATGATGATGATGATGGTGATGATGGAACAAAAATTGTACAGACTGAAGGAACGCGGTATATTAACGACAACGGCGATTGTGATGATGATGATGGAACAAAATATGGTAGAAACTAAAGGAAATCGGTGTGAGAGCGACAACGGCGATGATGATGATGATGATGATGATAATGACAATGATGATGATGATGGAACAAAATATGGTAGAAACTAAAGGAAATCGGTGTGAGAGCGACAACGATGACGACGACGACGACGATGATGATGATGATGATGGAACAAAATATGGTAGAAACTAAAGGAAATCGGTGTGAGAGCGACGATGACAACGGCGATGATGATGAGGAGGAGGGGGATAATGATGATGGAACAAAATATGGTAGAAACTAAAGGAAATCAGTGTGAGAAAGACACTGGCGATGATGAAGATGATGACGACGATGATGATGACAACGACGAAGATGATGATGATGTTGATGATGATGGTGCTGACGACGACTGATAACGACGACGACGATGATGATGGTCATGATGATGAAGAGGGCTGTGGGTGAAGCAGGAAGCGCGATGTGGTTACGGGGTGGCCCTGATGGTGGTGCTGTGGACGACGGGAGCTCTGCCCTGGGCCCCGACCTCCCTCCTGCCCCTCGTGCTCTTCCCAGTCCTGGGCGTGGCTTCCGTCTACCACGTCAGCCAACACTACGTTAAGGTGAGCGGATGTCCCTGGGCGTGGCTGCTGTCTGTCATGTTAGCCGCCAACATCGACATTAACTGTTGTGGATGTCGTGGGAGTGGCTGTCGTTTCCTACGTCAATCAGAACTGCCTCAAAGTTGGATGTTCTGGGCGTGGCTTCCGTCTACCCCGTCAGCTAACACTGGGTCAAGGTGAGTGGATGTCCCTGGGAGTGGCTTCCACCCTGTCATGTGGGCGTGGCTTCTACCCCCCTCGTCATATGGGCGTGGCTTCTAGCTATCACGTCAGTCAGCAGTACATCAAGGTGAGTGGGTGTCCCTGGGCGTGGCTTCTACCTTTCATGTTAGCCAACATCGACATTAACTTTGTTGGATGTCGTGGGAGTGGCTGTTGTTTCCTACGTCAATCAGAACTGCCTCAAAGGTGGATGTTCTGGGTGTGGCTTCTGTCTACCACGTCAGCCAACACTGGGTCAAGGTGAGTGGATGTCCCTGGGAGTGGCTTCCACCCTGACATGTGGGCGTGGCTTCTACCCCCGTCATATGGGCGTGGCTTCTAGCTATCACGTCAGTCAGCAGTACATCAAGGTGAGTGGATGTCCCTGTGCGTGGCTTCCACCCTGTCATTTGGGCGTGGCTTCAACCCCCGTGGGGTAAAGGTGGATGTTCTGGGCGTGGTTTCTATCTACCACGTCAGCCAACACAACGTACAGGTGAGCATCAGTATCAGTAACTCAAGGAGGCGTCACTGCGTTCGTACAAATCCATGTACGCTACACCACATCTGCCAAGCAGATGCCTGACCAGCAGCATAACCCAACGCGCTTAGTCAGGCCTTGAGGAAAAAAAAAGAAAAGAAAAAAGGATAATAATAATAATAATAATAATAATAATAAATAAATAAATAAATAAAAATAAAAAGACAATTATGATGATGAATAAGCAAATGAATATAACACACACACACACACACACACACACACACACACACACACACACACACACACACACACACATGCGTAACAGATATGCAACAAGCATGCAGTTTCACAGATATGAAAGCACAAAGAAATACACATAAACGTACACGAGCCCCGACACACACACACACACACACACACACACACACACACACACACATTAAGAAGTTCAGTGGATGTCATGGTCGTGGTTTCTATCTACAATATCATCCAACACTATGTCAAGCTGACACTTGCACGAAATTCAGCACAAAATAAATACTGCATTATTACTATTATTATTATTAGTTGTTGTTGTTGTTGTATTGCTGTTGTTGTTAAGGTGAATGGATATTCAGGGCGTGGTTTCTACCTGTTATGTCAGTATGCACATTATCAAGTTCAGTGATTGTGATGGGTGTGGCTTCAACCTGTCATTTGGGCGTGGCTTCTATCATGTTATCCAACATAGACATTGAATTTATTGGATGTTCTTGACGTGGCATTTGTTTCCGAAATCAGTCAGCACTTGCGTCAAAGGTCGATGTCCTGGGCGTGGCTTCTAGCTACCACGTCAGCGATGTGGGCGTGGCTTCTACCTGTCATGTTTTGTGGATGTTATAGGCATTGTTTCTACCTGTCATGTCAGTCAACATAATATTAAGGTTAATAGATGTCCTGGACATGGCTTCTGCCTCTCACGTTGCGGGGTGTGTGTGTGTGTGTGTGTGTGTGTGTGTGTTTCGTGGCTTCTACCAATTGTGTCAGTCAACACAATATTAAGCTTAGTAGTTGTCCTGGTGGGCGCGGCTTCTACCTATTGTGTCTCTCTACGTCTCTGTGCATCCAACACGCCAGGTTTTCTTTCGCTTCTTCTTTACACTCCCTCTCCCCCCCCCTCCTCTGTCTCTCCGTCTGCCTGTCTGTCTGTGTGTGTGTGTGTGTGTGTGTGTGTGTGTGTGTGTGTGTGTGTGTGTGTGTGTGTGTGTGTGTGTGTGAGTAATCACAAGGAAATGTTACAGGGAGATTCAGTCAGTTATCACTGGTGTGATGATACTCGAGTGCAACCGAGAACTATTTTCCCAATAATTATGAAAAAAAAGGGACGAAGGTTTAGATTAATATCAATTTCACTGATTTCACTATTTCTCTGTGAAAAGAAACGTGAAATCCTTCTTCTTCTTCTGCGTTCACTCGTATGCACACGAGTGGGCTTTTACGTGTATGACCGTTTTTACCCCGCCATGTAGGCAGCCATACTCCGTTTTCGGGGGTGTGCATGCTGGGTATGTTCTTGTTTCCATAACCCACCGAACGCTGACATGGATTACAGGATCTTTAACGTGCGTATTTGATCTTCTGCTTGCATATACACACGAAGGGGGTTCAGGCACTAGCAGGTCTGCACATATGTTGACCTGGGAGATCGTAAAAATCTCCACCCTTTACCCACCAGGCGCCGTCACCGTGATTCGAACCCGGGACCCTCAGATTGACAGTCCAACGCTTTAACCACTCGGCTATTGCGCCCGTCAAAAACGTGAAATCCAACACCCAAGGGTTCCCACGTGGACTGTGTGTTCCAGGACTTCTCCATGCTAGTCCTGGGCTGTCTGACCCTGGGAGTGGCCATGGAGAAAACCCAGCTGGACAGGAGACTGGCCATTGGGATACTGCTCAGAATCGGCCACAGCCCCAGATGGTAGGTCAAGGGGATAAAAAAAAAAGGGGGAAAAAAAGATGGGACACACTTCTCTCTCTCTCTCTCTCTCTCTCTCTCTCTCTCTCTCTCTCTCTCTCTCTCTCTCCCTCGTTGTAGCAGCAGTGGATGCAGCAGTGTTAACAAAATTATTATTTTTGTGTCGTTATCGTTAATGTTGTTATTGTTATTGTTGTCACAAGGACAGATTGGAAGATTGGGCGATGCCTAAAATCTTTATCCTTGAGTAATAAAGTTTTTTTAATCTCTCTCTCTCTCTCTCTCTCTCTCTCTCTCTCTCTCTCTCTCTCTCTCTCTCTCTCTCGTGTGTGTGTGTGTGTGTGTGTGTGTGTGTGTGTGTGTGTGTGTGTGTGTCTGTGTGTGTGTGTGTGTGTGTGTGTGTGTGTGTGTGTGTGTCTGTGTCTGTGTCTGTGTCTGTGTGTGTGTTTCTTTGTATATGTGTGTATGTAATGAGACGTAGGAGTGAGGTTGTCGATAGATTTATGTGTCTGCAAGTGTGCACGACCATGGAAGGGCGGGGGGTCTGGGAGACAATGCATACTAGAAGGTTCATCCTGGAGAGAAAGAGAGAGAGGGAAAGAGAGGGAGAGAGAAAGAGAGGCAAGGAGGGAGAGAAGAAGGAAGAACGACAGTGGTCGACTGTGCGGTCCTAGTTTAATTCATGGTATAGCACGTATATTTCTCTCTTTTTTTTTCGTTGGTGAGGGAGTTTATACACTTCCGGTTAGAAGTTGGACGATTGATAATGATCATGATGACAATGACAGCAATGATGATGATGATGATGATGATGATGGTGATGATCATTGTCGTGGTGTTGGTGGTGATTATGAGGGTTGTGATGGTGGTAACGAGACGACGACGACGACGACAATGATGGTTGGTGCTGGTGGTGTGACAACGGCCACGATGATGATGATGATGATGATGACGACGAGGGAGACGACGACGACGATGATGATGATGACGACGATGATGATGGATGACGACGACGAGGATGGTGACGACGAGGGAGACGACGACGACGATGATGATGACGATGATGATGATGATGACCACGATGACGATGGATGATGACGACGACGACGATGATGGTGACGACGACGTTGATGATGATGACCACGACAACGACGGTAATGATAACGACTATGACGATGATGGTGGTGATGACGATGATGCTGACAGGCTGATGCTGGGAACGATGGGCGTGACGTGGACACTGTCCCTGTGGCTGGGCAGCACGGCAGCCACTGCCGTGGTCACCCCTGTCCTGCTGGCCGTTCTCCGCCAGCTCAGGGACACCAGGGTCAAGAGGTCTCCTTCTCTCCTGGGTGAGATTCTCACATATATATATATATATATATATATATATATATATATATATATATATATATATCTGTGTGTGTGTGTTTGTGTTTGTGTGTGTGTGTGTGTGTGTGTGTGTGTGTGT
>NC_134902.1:24244225-24254225 GCF_041734735.1 Babylonia areolata | reverse complement strand
CGCCTACTGGTCACCACTGTCTGTTACTTTGGAATAATTAATTTTCTTTGTCTAATATCTTTTGTTTTCTGGATTTTTTTTTTCGTTTGTTTTCTTTTCATTTTTGCTGTGTATCGTCATGTCAAAATGTGAAATATTTAGCACGTTAATTGTTGATGACAATCAAATTGGTCATTTTCACTGTCTGTCTGTCTGTCTGTCTGTCTGTCTGTCTGTCTGTCTGTCTGTCTGTCTGTCTCTCTCTCTCTCTCTCTCTCTCTCTCTCTCTCTCTCTCTCCCTTGTATAATTTCATCCTCTCGTTTATCCAGCTTGTCTTGAATCAAGAGCCCCCAAAGAGCTCTCCACATCATGTCTTTCTGACAAGCCCTAACACTGTCGATGCCATTAGCCACTGAAACAAAACGTAGTCAATGTTCATCGCATAAAAGAACCCTTAACTCACTCAGTACGGACAGTCCTCTCTTCTCCTCTACACAGACCCCTCGGATGTCCAGTGGGTGTCTGAATGACCCAACCTTTAGCTTCCGTCGTCAGAACTGTGGTATTCTTTGTCAACATTCACCTCTTCAGTATAAGAGCGTTCCGCTTGCAATATTTTGATGATGGTAATTGGGATGAAACGCTGTTAACGTCGTCTCTTTCGCCGTTCGTATGGAGAGAGTTAAAACTAATCGATACACGTTTTGACAGATCTTTCCTGTTGAAGCAGTGCCGAACTCCCCTCTCAAAATGTGTTGCTGATGTTAACATCATGTTTATCCACGCCTATGTGAAAATGTTCGTTTTTTCCCCCTCAGAAACAGTGAAGAGACTAGCGAAAATGAAAATACGCCTTCAAGGTGTTCTGTCCCTTTCTTTATCCCACACAGCCACTGCTGAGGGAAAGCACTTGTGGGTTTTGAACAAGTTCTGTTCTGGTGAAAAACACTTCTTTGATTAAAAGCCTGGCTTGCAGATGTGTATTTAGATAAAATCTAAGAAAATTAATGTTCTCGGCAGAACGGATTCAATGCCAATTCAGATCAATTCAAAATTTGGTCTGCAGCGCAGACTATCACAGAAGGCGATTACCAGGGCTGAAAGCACGTCACAAAGGAAATCATCGAACAAAACAAGCTAAAAAAAATTTTTTTTAAAAGCCACTCTCGCCTGTATGTGTGTGTTTGTGTTTGTTGTGAGTGCCCCTCTTTGTGTTGTCAGGGACTTGTGTATTTTTAGGTTCCCGTTTGTTTTTGTTTTTGTTTTTTTGTTTTGTTTTGTTATTTTTTTCTTTTGTTTTTCATACCTTTATTGCTGGTTTTTGTAGTTTGTTTGATTTGTTTCTGTTTGTTTTGGCTGGTCTTTTGTTGTTTTTTTGTGTTTGTTTTTTTATATTTGTTTTGTTTTGTTTTTTGTTTGTTTTGTTTTGTTTTTGTTTTGTTTGTTTTGTTTTTTGGGGGTTAGGGGGGGTTCGGAGGGGGAGGGGGGTGCGGGGGGGGGGGGGGGGTCAAAGAGACATCTTCACCGGCACTATCAACAAAAATATAAATATATAGAAACGAAAAAGGTAAACAACAACCCTGTCTTACACAATACAAAAAATGCGTTGACAATGGGCACTGTCCATTATTTAACCCCTTCACAATGCTACTGACGAGTATGTTCGTTAGTGAAGACTGCCACCTCTATTTGAGATCAAACTGAACAATTACACCGTTTAAAAATACGCAGAATGTAGTATGATCGGTACTTTTTGATTCCTGCCACAGTGATCCCGTTTCACCAAGTTTCAGCAGTTATGGGGTTAAATCGCACTTCTGTGGTCATTGTCAAACTGACGTGACAACATTCTGTTGTGTTCCTCTGTCCCAGAGGTTACTTCCCTTGCTGCAGGGCTTACAAGGTGTTGGTGGGAGGACGAAAACCACGCAGCGAACATCAATGGGGTGTTTTATCACTTTTCACGGTGGCAGTTTTTGTCTTCCCTTAAGTTTAACTCAGTACGGCCAGTCCTCTCTTCTCCTCTACACAGATCCCTCGGATGTCCAGTGGGTGTCTGAATGACCCAACCTTTAGCTTCCGTCGTCAGAATTGTGGTATCTTTGTCAACATTCACCTCTTCAGTATGAGAGCCTTCCACTTGCAATATTTTGATGATGGTAATTGGGGTGAAACGCTGTTAACGTCGTCTCTTTCGCCGTTCGTATGGAGAGAGTTAAAAGTGAAAGGATAGTTAGGCTGATCGAATGGGAAGTTTGCCAAGAATTTTAAGGCCGATTGTTTGACTTTTACTGATTTGTTCTGAACCAAGAATGCCGATTCATAGAATGTATTTTCATATATTTCGAGAGAGTGTTTATTATCTTTAAAAAAAAAAAAAAAGAAAGAAAAAAGGAAAGCTATTTTACCACCGCATTACTAACACCACCAACAACAGCAGCAGCAACAACAACAAGAACACAAGTCTTTGTTTTGTTTGCGTGTTGTTGTAAATGGGGTTTTTTTTATTGTGGTAATGGGCTTTTAACTGATAAAGGAATAACAGAATGATAATTTCGCGCAAATCTTATATAAGATCATTCACAACCACCAGCATAAATGAGACACACCATGCATCCTTTTCTTTTCTTTTCAATTTCCTTTTCAAACAAAATAGCAAAATCATTTCCGTATCGTAATTGACAAAGAACCATGTTTTACAATTAAAACTATATCACTTGCATTTATTACTACTAACTGATGATGAGGCTGTCAAAACTATGTAGGATAATTGCATTGTATGTGCATTGAGCATCTTCAACCCGCTTTTTTCAGTGTCGTTTCCAACGACTACCCGTTTGATCTTTTCAAAAGCACGGTAAGGATAAGTAGCTCGATAAGTAGGTGAATGCAGCCATGCGGGGATATTTACAAATAAAGTGATTATTCCAGCCTATTGATGCATCCCCTCTCGGCTTTCATGTATTTTCCCATGACACCCAACCGCGATTATGTTTTCTGTGGAGTTCGACATACGAAGTTTGCTTATCTTCCTTTTCATTCGACCCAATGTATCTGTGCGCATCTATTGCTCAATATCTTTCCATCTTTGAATTCATGGCTTTTAGCAAAATATACATCAAATAGCAAGCTGTCGTTAAACTTCCAGTAGGAAACGACCTTTCTTTTTCCACTCCAGTGGGTCTTAAGGTTGAATTAATTCTACTTGTCAGCGACTGGTATGTGGCAAAGACACAACAGAACAAGTGTTTCTTTTTTTCGATTTTTTCACCATGCGCCCACACTGCTTAAAAAGCGCGAAAGTTTTGATGTTTGTTCATAGGATTTTTTCTCTCTTCTTATAATTATGCCTTTTTCACTTTATTGTCTGCATTTCTATAAAAATAATAATAATAAATAAACAAAATAAAGGCATGCAGCTGATGGAAATGGCGACATGGCCCGCCAGTTATACTCAGTGGAGTTTCGTGAGACCACAACCTTTGGTTTTTGTCTCTGAGCATTTATGTGTCATTAAAATGAATCTCTCTCTCTCTCTCTCTCTCTCTCTCTCTGTTTCTCTGTGTCTCTCTCTCTTTACACACACACACACACACACACACACACACACACACACACACACACACACACACACACACACACACATATGTATATATATAGATAGATAGATAGATAGATAGATACATTTAACAAGACTTAGTGTGAGCGTTTCAGTCAGAACTAACGCGCTTCATCATGTTTGTCAACAGACTGTTCCAGACCCGAGGATTGGATTCCGGGGTAACGTACGGAAGTTGGATGCTGTTCGCTCTGCCCGGGTCCCTTCTTTGTCTTCTCCTAGCCTGGGTCTGGCTGTCTCTTCTCTTCCTGGGATCCAAGTCAGTTTAAATCAACTCTTTGTCATGTGTGTGCTGTGCGTGGTGCATGATATATGAGGAGATCAACTGTGTTCTGCTCCTTGTTGTTGTTGTTCTTGCTGTTGTTCTTGTTGTTGTTGTTGTTTTTGTTCTTGTTCTTCTTTCTTTATTTTTTAATTTATTATTATTATTATTATTATTTGTTGGGGGGTTTTTTGTTGGGTTTTTTTTTTGGGGGGGGGGGGGGAGGGGTTTTTTTTTTGGGGGGGGGGGGTGTTTGTTTTTTTGTGAGTGTTTTTGGGGTTTTTTGTTGTTGTTTTTGGTACGCTTATAGTTGACTTCATCAAGTTTTTGCGCCTTATACATTTTATTATTAGTAGTAGTAGTTCTTTTTTATGTATTTATCTATTATTTATTTACTTTTTTTTTCAAGGCCTGACTAAGCGCGTTGGGTTACGCTGCTGGTCAGGCATCTGCTTGGCAGATGTGGTGTAGCGTATATGGATTTGTCCGAACGCAGTGACGCCTCCCTGAGCTACTGAAACTGAAACTGAAACTTGTTCTTCTTGCTCTTGTTCTTGTTCTTTTTCGTGTTCTTGCTCATCCTCTCGTTGTTGTTGTTGTTGTTGTTGTTGTTGTTGTTTTTCATCATCATCTTCATCATCATCATCATCATCTTCTTCTTCTTCTTCTTCTTCTTCTTCTTCTTCTTCTTCCACGCACATTTCTCTTTTGGGGTTGTGGGAATGCACTGAAGACAAGCTCTTTCAGTTTCACAGTCATGTCTTTACTCTCGTCCCCCCGTTTATGTGTCTGTGTCACCTACAGCAATATGATTTGATGTACCTGTATATATTATATATGTGTGACCATCTGAGATCGGTCTTATATTCATTTAATATCATGCAGATGTGTTTTTGTTTTATTCGATTGCTTCTTTTGTTGTTGTTGTTTTGTAGTTTTTTTTCGCAATTTTCTTTTTTCTTTTTACTGCGTCATGAACAAGCTGAATCGAAATGAACTGTATCAACACCAGGAAAAGACTTCCCTTCGTACCCCCATTGCTTCCAATACAAGCTTCTCCATCCAACATAGCTGACATAGTGAAACTATCCGTAATTCAGAGCCCTCCTTGCATTTCGATAATCATGTGTTATCTATATGTATTGTAAGTCTGATCTGACGGGGGAATAAAACCTCGCATGGAAATAGGGAAGGGGGGGGGGACGCGACAGGAACTGAAAAGTTAGAACTGGGTGGAATGAATGAATGAATGAATGAATCTTTATTTTCCAACGGTGAAGATATTAGCACTTTGGCCGATTTACACATCTGCCGTTGTTCTAAGAGACACACAAACATGTGCGCATATAAATGTAGTTGTACTGAATACTTAATACATGTATAATGTACGAGTATAACACAGCGTCAAACTGAGAGATACAACATCGCTCACATCTGTACGGAACGGAAGTGAGTAACACACACACGCACACACGCGCACACACACACACAGGGAAAAACAACAAAACCCAAGCATGAATGCTACATATGAATGATTCAAGTGAAATTAACACAGAAAAGTAACGATAAAATTTTAAACACAGATGTAAGAGGAGTGAGGAGAGGGGGGCGGGGGGCGTGACGAAGGTAAAACCTTGCCAGAATGTTGAGTTTTGCCTTTTATCCCTCGGAATCGGGAGGTTTATGCACGTGTGTGAGTAACTGATGTGGAAGCGCCTCTATTCGTCTCTGGAGAAGATTAAGCGCTGTACAAGTGCCTTTATCATCATCATCATCATCATCATCATCATCATCATCACCGTTTTTATTATTGCTACAAATCCCTAACGCCGACTTTCCTAAAGGACTCTTAGCCAAGAGAGTGAGGATATGTAACTTGGTAAGACACTGTCCACTGAAATCAAATTCTAGCCCAGATAATCGGGACAGCAGTTGCCTCCTCTGTTCAGAGTTGGACACGGCTATCATACATACATACAGTAATAGTAGTAGTAGTCATACATGCATACGTACATCTATACATAGTAGTAGTAGTCATGCATACATATAAACATGCATAGTAGTAGTAGTCATACATACATACATAGTAGTAGTAGTCACATGCATACAGACATACATACATACATAGTCGTGGTAGTCATACATACATACATACAGACATACATACGTACATACATACATACATACATACATACATACATACATACATACATAGTAGTAGTAGTAGTAGTAGCAGCAGCAGCAGTAGTCGTATTGTGTTTGTTGTTATGATATGATGATGACGACATACATATATACATACATAGTAGTAGTAGTCATACATACATACATACATACATACATACATACATACATACATACATACATACATACATACATACATACATACATAGTAGTAGTAGTCACACATGCATACAGACATACATACATACATACATACATAGTCGTAGTAGTCATACATACATAGTAGTAGTAGCAGCAGCAGCAGCAGTAGTCGTATTGTGTTTGTTGTTATGATATGATGATGACGACATACATATATACATACATAGTAGTAGTAGTCATACATACATACATACATACATACATACATACATAGATACATGCATACATACATACATACATACATACATAGTAGTAGCAGTCACACATGCATACAGACATACATACATACATACATAGTCGTAGTAGTCATACATACATACATACATAGTAGTAGTAGTAGCAGCAGCAGCAGTAGTCGTATTGTGTTTGTTGTTATGATGATGATGATGACGACATACATATATACATTCATAGTAGTAGTAGTCATACATACATACATACATACATACATAATAGTAGTAGTAGTAGTAGTAGTAGCAGCAGCAGCAGTAGTCGTATTGTGTTTGTTGTTATGATGATGATGACGACGACGAATATAACGACAACGACGACGACGATGATGATGATGATTATGATGATGACGACGACGACGGCGACGGCGACGATGACGACGAAGACGACGATGATGATAATGATGATGATGACGACGACGACGACGATGACGATGATGATGATGATGATGACGACGACGATGACGATGATGATAATGATGATGATGACGACGACGATGACGATGATGACGATAATGATGATGATGATGATGATGACGACGACGATGACGATGATGACGATAATGATGATGATGACGACGACGATGACGATGATGACGCGACGATAATGATGATGATGACGATGACGACGACGATGACGATGATGACGATAATGATGATGATGATGACGACGGAGCCTGCGCAGGGAGTGGAGAAGAAAGAAACGACGGGACAAGGTCAGGGACGCCCTGGTGAAAGAAACGTTGCTGCGACAGCGCCAGAAACTGGGACGTTTCTCGTGAGTGTTGTCTTCACAGTGTGTGCAGTGTACTCCCGTTGTTTCTACTGTCTTCCGTTCTTTCGTTCCGTCATTTCTTCTATCTTCTGTTCGTTCTCTCTTTTTTCTTTCTTTACTTTAATTTTCCTTCTTATTTTTTTTTCTTTCTTTCTTAGTTTTCGGGGTTTTTTTTCTTTTCTTTTCTTTCTCCGTGCATTTTTTCTTTCTTTCTCTTTATTTTTTCTTTCTTTCTTCCTTATTTTTCTTTCTTTATTTCCTTTCGTTTATATTTTATCTACCTTTCTCTTTATCTCTATTTCTTTTTTTTCTTACTTGTATTTACTTCTTTTAGTATTTTGTACAGTTTATCTTCTTTTCTCTTTCTTTCTTTTTTTCACTTTACTAAATTTCTTTCTTACTTTTCTTTTTTTTTTCCTTATTTTTCTTTGTTTCCGTTTTTTCCCTTCTTTCGGTTTCTTTTCTTTTGTCTTTTTTCTTTCTTTCTTCTTTTTATTGTTAGTATTATCATCATTATTATTACCATAAACATTCTTTTCTTTTCGTCTTCTTTCCTTTTTATATACATATACTTGTTTATAGATATTCATTTACCTTTCTCTTTTTTTTCTTCTTTTTTTTCTTTTTTTTCCTCAAGGCCTGGCTAAGTGCGTTGGGTTACGCTGCTGGTCAGGCATCTGCTTAGCAGATGTGGTGTAGCGTATATGGATTTTTCGAACGCAGTGACGCTTCCTTGAGCTACCGATACTGATACTGATACTCATTATTCGTTTCATTTCTGTTTTCAAGTGCTTGGTCAGTTTTGCGGAGAAAATGACTTGGTCAGTTTTGCTTAGAAAAGTGCTTTTGGTTAGTTTTGCAGAGAAAGTGTTTAGTTTGGAAGTTTTGCAGAGAAAGTGTTTTTGATTTGGTCAGTTTTTGGTCAATTTACAGAGAAGAGTGTTTAGAAAATCAGTTTTGCAGAGAGTGTGATTTGGTAAGTTTTGCAGAGAAAGTGCTTTGGTCAGTTTCGCAGAGAAAGTGCTTTGGTCAGTTTTGCAGAGAAAAGTGTTTTGGTCAGTTTTTCAGAGAAAAGTGTTTTGGTTAGTTTTGCTGAAAAAGTGCTATGGTCAGTTTTGCAGAAACAGTGACTTCGTCAGTCTTGTTGTGAAAAGTGCGTTGGTCAGTTTTATAGCGAAAGTGCCACTTCTAAAACCATGCAATGTCAGGATAGGGCAGAGTAAGACGTTACAAACAAGCTAAAATATCCTGACGATTAAATCCTCAGAGAAGATGCAGGCGAGTTCCACACTTTATTTGCGTCACGTTGACAACAACGATTATATTCAATACACATAATCTGGATTAGAGAAGAGTTACTTTTCTTCTAGTTAGTCAGTCAGTCAGTTTTGCAGAGAAAAGCGTTTTGGTCAGTTTTGCAGAGAAGCGTTTTTTAGTCAGTATTGCAGAGAAACCTTTTTTGGTCAGTTTAACAGAGAAAAGTGGTTTGATCAGTTTTGCATAGAAAAGTACTTAAGAGAAAAATGTTTTTTATCAGATTTGCAGAGAAAGTGTTTCGGTCAGGGTTTTTTGGTTTGTTTTGTTTTGGTTTGTTTGTTTTTTTGCAGAGAAGTGTGTTTGGTCAGTTTTGCAGTGAAAGTGACTTGGTCAGTTTTGCAGAGAAAAGTGTACTGGTCAGTTCTGCAGAGAAAGTGTTTTGGTCAGGGTTTGTTTTTGTTTTTTTGCAGAGAAGTGATTTGGTCAGTTCTGCAGTGAGCGTGATTTGGGTCAGTTCTTCAGTGAGCGTGATTTGGGTCAGTTCTGCAGTGAGCCTGATTTGGTCAGTTTGCAGTGAAAAGTGCTTTGGACAGTTTTGCAGTGAAACGTGCTTTGGTCAGTTTTGCAGAGAAAGGCGCTTTGGTCAATTTTGCAGAGAAACGTTCTTTGGGTCAGTTTTGCAGAGAAAAGTGCTTTGGTCAGTTTTGCAGAGATATTTTTTGGTCAGTTTTTCAGAGAAACGTTTGTTGGTCAGTTTTGCAGAGAAACTTTTTTGGTCAGTTTTGCTGCGAAAAGTATTTTGGTCAATTTTGCAGAGATACTTTTTTTTTCTTTTTTTTTTTTTTTTTTTTTTTGGTCAGATTTGCAGAGAAAAGTGCTTTGGTCAGTTTTGCAGAGAAACGTTTTTTGGTTAGATTTGCAGAGAAAAGTGTTTTGGTCAGTTTTGCAGGGAAACGTTTGGTCAGTTTTGCAGAGAAAATGTTTTGGTCAGTTTTGCAGAGAAACGTGCTTTGGTCAATTTTGCAGAGAAACTGTTTTTTTGTTGTTTTTTTGGTCCGTTTTCTAGAGAAAAGTGTTTTGGTCAGTTTTGCAGAGAAAGGTATTCTGGTCAGTTTTGCAGAGAAAGTATTTTGGTCAATTTTTAAGACAAAAGTGCTTTGATCTGTTTTGCAGAGAAAAGTGTGCTGGTCTCTTTTGCAGTGAAAAGGACTTTGGACACTTTTGCAGAGAAAAGTGTTTTGGTCAGTTTTGCAGGGAAACGTTTTTTTGTCAGTTTTGCAGAGAAAAGTGTTTCGGTCAGTTTTGGAGAAAAAAGTTTTTTGGTCAGTTTTGCAGAGAAACGGTTTTTTATCAGTTTTTCACAGAAACCTCTTTTTTTTCTTTCTTTTTTTTCCTTTCTTTCTTTTTTTTTTTTTTTTTTTTTTTTTTTTTTTTTTTGTCACTTTTGCAGAAAAGAGCGTTTTGGTCAGTTTTGCAGAGAACCGTGTTCTGG
>NC_134902.1:24236725-24239225 GCF_041734735.1 Babylonia areolata | reverse complement strand
GGTATGTCTGGCTGGGTATCCGTCCTTAGGTATGTCTGGCTGGGTATCCGTCCTTAGGTATGTCTGGCTGGGTATGGGTCCTTACGTATGTCTGGCTGGGTATGGGTCCTTAGGTATGTCTGGCTGGGTATCCGTCCTCAGGTATGTCTGGCTGGGTATCCGTCCTTAGGTATGTCTGGCTGGGTATGGGTCCTTCGGTATGTCTGGCTGGGTATCCGTCCTTCGGTATGTCTGGCTGGGTATCCGTCCTTAGGTATGTCTGGCTGGGTATCCGTCCTTAGGTATGTCTGGCTGGGTATCCATCCTTAGGTATGTCTGGCTGGGTATGGGTCCTTCGGTATGTCTGGCTGGGTATCCGTCCTTAGGTATGTCTGGCTGGGTATCCGTCCTTCGGTATGTCTGGCTGGGTATCCGTCCTTAGGTATGTCTGGCTGGGTATCCGTCCTTCGGTATGTCTGGCTGGGTATCCGTCCTTAGGTATGTCTGGCTGGGTATCCGTCCTTCGGTATGTCTGGCTGGGTATCTGGCTGGGTATCCGTCCTTAGGTATGTCTGGCTGGGTATCCGTCCTTAGGTATGTCTGGCTGGGTATCTGTCCTTAGGTATGTCTGGCTGGGTATCCGTCCTTCGTTATGTCTGGCTGGGTATCCGTCCTTCGGTATGTCTGGCTGGGTATCCGTCCTTAGGTATGTCTGGCTGGGTATCCGTACTTAGGTATGTCTGGCTGGGTATTTGTCCTTAGGATTAGTACCGTTTCACAAGCCACATGCAAAAACATGATTCATATCAAAGCTTTTGGGGAGGGGTGGAGTTTAAACCTGCATAGATATAACAAATAAAAAATGTATGCTCAAAGAGAAAAGCAGCAAATATTGGCTATACTAAAGGTCCGTCATCCTCCGATCAGGATGGCTGGGCACAATGTATGGACACCAGCAACCAAGAGTTCTTTCGCATTCCACGAAGCTCACCGGGACCTGTCACAAGCCTTTGGTAGCCAAACCATCTGAAGATGAATATTTCAACATGAGCAAAAAAAATTCAAGTACTCATAAACTGCTACACGTGTGAGAATACCCGTTCAGAGATCAGCAAGAGCACTTACTGGGTACAATGCAAAAACCTGGAATCAAGTGAAAGGCTGGGCATTGTTGAATAATGTAAGATGAAACGTACTAGTCACGGTTGATGGATACGTTAGCGTGATGAGTGCTCACAAAATCGCCCCCTGGGGACAGTAGTGGACATCGTTTCTGTGCTGGCTTCTAATCGTGTTTTCAGTCGATATCCAACGATACGGAGGCCACGTGACAGAGTCGGTTTGGCGTTGGACGTCTGGTCAAGAGTTCACCAGTGTCCAGGGTTCCAGGCCCTGTGTCGACACGGCGCTGTGTCCTTGAGGAAATGCCTTGTACTCTTCACTCCGCCCAGGTGTGAATGGGTTCCTGACTTCGGTTGGGGAAGGTCAAAGCCGCGGAAGGAAAGAATTGGGCCCAGCTTCCCACGGGGAGTCCTGGACAGCGTGGATATGAATTCAATGACCCGATGGCAATAAAAGGCTACCGGACCGTATGGCTAACCTCTTAACCATGCGTTCTGATTTTATGTGACAACGAATATCGCTACCTGGGCCGTTGCAAATCGCGGCCTTATCTGACAAACAGCACACACAGAAAAAGGTAGCCGGATCTAAATCGAACATGGTGGTTCGTTATCCAAGTCTTTTTATGTGGACTGTGGTATCAGTCAAGGCACTCTCTCATCCCCTTATACAACTGTCTTATCGGCAGAGCTCTTAGCGATAACGACCAGACAGAAAACGCAGAGTGGACTTCATCAAACTACTGACCCAGGGCCGTGCAAAAGACGTATATGCCAAGATAAACCAGCTGACTGAAGACTTTACCCTGCTTCTGAATAGCAGAGAAGACGATATTTTAAAGACAGTTGCACTTTTCTGTGCAGGAATTAAACACAAATAAATCTTAAGCTGTAGGAATGATGAGCCAGCCACCTGAAGATAATTTCCTCTTTTTTTCGTTGACTGACAGATTTCAAATACTTGTAAAATATGCAAAAGGATATTCTGTTAAAACATATTGAGTGAAAATGGAAAAGTAGAGCTAAAAGGTGTATAAGAAATAAAGGAATGGAGAGCAAAATATCTTAGCATATGTAAAATGATAAAAATGAAATAAAATTGAGAAAAACTATTGCTATGAAAATGTTCTTAGTTGGTCAACTAATCATCGTCATACAAAATGGCATTCCGAGAAAGAAAAAAGAAGAAAAAAAACATAAATACGATGAATACATCGCTGGATATCTTCTTCTTTCTTCTGCGTTCACTCGTATGCACACGAGTGGGCTTTTACGTGTATGACCGTTTTTACCCCGCCATGTAGGCAGCCATACTCCGTTTTCGGGGGTGTGCCTGCTGGGTATGTTCTTGTTTCCATAACCCATCGAACGCTGACATGGATTACAGGATCTTTAACGTG
>NC_134902.1:24224225-24231725 GCF_041734735.1 Babylonia areolata | reverse complement strand
ATGACTCTCAAACTTGGAGGCACACTGGCTCTAAGTGCTGCAGCCTTGGGTGGGTGGGGAGGATGATGGGGGAGGCTAGCTGGACTTTGGGAACTATCCCAATGCCGACTATCCAAAATACCCTCTTGGCCGAGAGAGTGGGGATGTTACTTGGGCAATACACTATCCACTATGATTAAACTCTAGCCCAGATAGCCTGGACAGCAGTTTCCTCCTCTGCTGTTCTAATGGTCATAGATGGACACGACTGACTATCACACATATGTGCGTGAGAGAGACAGACAGACAGAGACGACCCGCGTGTACTTGTTGCTGCAGGTCCTGGCGGGCTCCGTGCTGCACGTGCTGTGTGTCCTGGCGCTCAGCCTGGCGGGGAACACGTGGGGCATGGCCTACTTCCACCTTAACACCCTGCCCCCTGCATTCTTCGACACACTGGACCTCAATGCCACCACCGGACTCTCTTCTACTTCTGCCTCTTCTTACTTGTCTTATTCTTTTCCTTCTTCGTCTTCTTCTTCTTCTTCTTCTTCCTTCACCTCAGCAGCCATCACCAGCATGCTGATGAAAACCGTCACTGCTGCTTCTGATACTGGGCTCGGTTATACCACGTCGGCATCTGTTTCAGAAGCGATGATGAACACAACTCTGAATGTGTCAAACCTCTTATAATGAATGATGTGGAAAGTCTGACATAAAAGGAAAGCAATTGTGGCTTACATAGCCAAATCTGTGGGTTTTAAAAAATCAGACTCACTCCTGATGACAAGTGTCAATGTTTCAGGCCATGGGTTCTTCTTCGGTAGGGGGCTTGGCGGGTTGGGGTGGGGGATGGGGGGGGGGGGGGGGGCTGTGATGAGTGGAAAACATTTCAACTGTCCTTTTTTTTTTTTTTTTTTTTTTTTGTGGTAATATCATGTTGCGAAATACTCCAGTAATAGAATGTAAGACGGGATAAGAGACATGCAAGGACCCTTGTGTTCAGAACCAATGCGAGCCGTACATGGACGGTAGAGGATGCTTGTGTATGTGTGAGAGCAGTGCACAAGAGGGGTGAGTGTATGTGTTCGAGCGAATGTGATTTACTCATTTATTTTTCTCTCATTCCCACTTATGATGTGGCGATTTGTATTAGCGGGTTAGTAAGTTTGGGGAGTGGAGGGGGGATTAAGGGAAATAGTTAAGCCTCACTGCTGTTTCGGTTGTCAGTATATCTGTGTGAGTGAGTGAATAAAGTTTGGTATTGTGTATAAATTCTTGGTGTTGGCTGCATTTAATTGAGCGTGCGAGGATCCGGAGACCATTTTTTCTTAAATTTTCTTTTATTAGATTGCGCGGGGCCTGTCGGGTTGTAGGTGGGTCCTCAACCTCGACCGGTCACGTGACAATTTTTGGATGCTGATGAAAACCGTCACTGCTGTTTCTGATACTGGGCTCGGTTATACCACGTCGGCATCTGTTTCAGAAGCGATGATGAACACAACTCTGAATGTGTCAAACCTCTTATAATGAATGATGCAGAAAGTCTGACATAAAAGGAAAGCAACTGTGGCTTACATAGCCAAATCTGTGGGTTTTAAAAATCAGACTCACTCCTGATGACAAGTGTCAATGTTTCAGGTCATGGGTTCTTCTTCGGTAGGGGGCTTGGCGGGTTGGGGTGGGGGATGGGGGGGGGGCTGTGATGAGTGGAAAACATTTCAACTGTCCATTTTTTTTTTTTTTTTTTTTTTTTTTTTTTGTTATATCATGTTGCGAAATACTCCAGTAATAGAATGTAAGACGGGATAAGAGACACGCAGTCTGAGAAATACACTTCCATGGAGAAGTGCTGGAGGGATTTACCAGAACAAGTTTCTTCGGTATGAAATCAGGTCCATACTATACGTATTATCCCCGTTTTAAGTAGTTTCATTCTCGTCTTAGCTTCTCCCATTAATTTTATAGTTATCAACGTTTGTTATCACTTTTTTTTTCAACATAGGGATGAGGTGGGAGAAGAGCTGAAAAGCAATATTCAAGTGGGCTTTTAGGTTTCCCTAAAACTTAGAGCAGATATTACATACCTCTTCGTTCAGGCGAGACAATCAACAACTACGTAAATCCTTTTCTGGTGTGTTTGTGGGGTTATTGTTTGGTTGTTGTTGTTTTTTTATTAAGACTTTGTGCTTCAGAAATAATCAATATTTCCACAATGACTGCTTAGTGCTTGACAGTGCATCGAAACCGGATATTACGTGTTCATGTTTTCCCCTGTACGATAGAAGGGAGATGAGAATTTCAGTTTCAGTTTCAGTAGCTCAAGGAGGCGTCACTGCGTTCGGACAAATCCATATACGCTGCACCACATCTGCCAAGCAGATGCCTGACCAGCAGCGTAGCCCAACGCGCTTAGTCAGGCCTTGAGGAAAGAAAAAAGGTGAATAAATAATTGATAAGCGTACATAAATAAGTAAATAAATACATGAATAAATAAATAATTATGCTATAAAAAGGTAATAATAATGATAATAATAATGATAATAAAGGGAGATGAGAGCAGTTGGCAGTCCCTCTCATCACACGTCTGTGAGAGAATGTATTTGCTGTCCTGTTCATGGATTTGTATTTTCTTGGCCTTTGTAGTTTTGATATCGTGTTGCAGGCTGAACAGTTTCTCTTTTCTTTTCTTTCGTTTTCATCGAACATGTCCATCAATTAATTGTCTATCGAATAAACTCTTCTTTATGAGATATGAAATAAATTAAAAGCAAACCGATTATCTCTGTCTCTCTCTCTCTCTCTGTTTCTGTCTCACTCTATGTGTGTACATGCGTTTTCTCTTTTGGATTACAGTGTAAATGAGGCTTTGGAACTATTCAGTAATGTATTGCTGAGAGCGAGTGAATGTATGAGGAAGCGTGTGTGTGTTGGGAGTGATCAGCGAGATGCCCCATGGTTTGATGCTGAATGTAAAGATGCAAAACACAAAGCCAGACAATTGTTAACAATGTTAAGACAAACCAAGGATGATAAGCACCGATTACCCTATGTGAAAGCTCGGAAGGAATATAAGGATTTATGTAAGGTAAAGAAAGTTAGCTATAGACGTGATAAAGCCAGACGTCTAGCATCACTGAGCAAAGACAGCAAACAGTTTTGGAAAGAAGCAAAGCAAGCGTCTGGAAGAAGGAAAATAGGAGTATGTAAAGACATTAAAGAAAATGAATGGTTTGAACACTTTCGGAATTTATTTACTCAGAACGAGGTTATCACTACTGATAACAGAGCCATTAGTGAAGTGCAACCAGAAGAATCAAATATATCTGATGAACTAAGTCATGATATTACAGAACAAGAAGTTGCAGATGCTATTCGGAAATTAAAAAAAGGCAAGGCTTGTGGTGTAGACAGTATTTTGGCAGAAATGTTAAAATCAGCTGACAATATTGCTGTACTTTTTTTAACAAAACTGTTTAACATTCTGTTTGATAAGGGCACGTATCCAGATGAATGGGCGAAGGCAATAATTGTTCCATTTTTTAAAAAGGGAGATAGTAGATCAACAGACAACTATAGGGGCGTGTCTTTGCTCAGTCTTATTAGCAAATGTTATACATCAGTGCTAAACGGAAGACTTGTCAAATGGGCTGAAGAAAATGATATGCTAACAGAGTCACAGGCTGGATTCAGGCGTGGTTATGCCACAACAGATCATATTTTTACTCTGAACGCGGTTATTGAGAAATCTTTATCAAAGAAGGGAGGCAAGCTTTACGCCTGTTTTGTCGATCTGAGAAAAGCATTTGACTCTGTGCAACGTCAGCCTTTGTTTGCTATTTTGATTCAGAAAGGTATAAAGGGGAAATTTATGAATGCTATCATTGCTATGTATAAATGTGTTACGTCTTGCGTACGTATTGAAGATAAGTTAACTGAGTTTTTTGATTGTCCCGTTGGCTTAAGGCAAGGTTGTATGTTGAGCCCTATATTGTTTTCGTTATTTGTTAACGAAATTGCTTCAGCAGTTGAAATCAGTGGTATTCATGGAATTCAGTTTTTGCCTAATTTATTAGAGTTGTTCATTCTTCTGTTCGCAGATGATATTGTACTGCTATCTAACACTGCGATTGGTCTGCAAAATCAAATTAATATTCTGAATAATGCATGTAAAACACTCTTCTTGAATGTAAATACTGACAAGACTAAAGTGATGGTTTTTCGAAAAGGTGGCTTTTTGGGAAGATATGAAAAGTGGAATCTCGATGGAAATGCTCTAGAAGTAGTGAATGAATATAATTATCTAGGGTTTGTTTTTACAACAAAAATGAGTATAAACAAAGGAGTAGGGATTTTAGCAGCAAAAGGCAAACATGCATGCATTGACTGTATAAAATATATAACGAAGCTGAATGATATTTCCAAAGGATGTTTTTTCAAAATATTCGATGCTCAGGTACAACCCATTCTTTTGTACGCTTCTGAGATGTGGGGTCTTAACAGACTTGATAATATTGAGAAAGTTCATTCCTTTGCATGTAAACGTTTTTTGAACATAACACTTAGAGTACCAAACAAGTTTGCATACGGCGAATTAGGACGTTATCCACTATATATAAATAGTGCAACAAGGTGTATCAAGTACTGGTTAAGGTTGCTGAATATGAATGTGCAACGATTACCCAGACAGGCATATTTGATGTTGTTTAACTTAGACGAAAGGGGAAAAAAATGCTGGGTGTCTTTAGTAAAAAATACTTTATTTAGACTTGGGTTTGGATATGTCTGGTTGCAACAAGGCGTTGGTTGTGAGCAAACATTTTTGTCATTATTTAAGCAAAGAATGAAAGATATATTTATGCAGGAGTGGGACGAGTCAGTAATGTCTAAAGATATATATCATAACTACAGACTGTTTAAAACTGGTTTTCAGTGTGAGCAATATTTTGAATATGTGGATAAAAAGTGTTTTAGGGACTGTTTAGTAAATTACGGCTTGGTTTGCTCCCAATAAATGGATCATTTTTTAGAAGAACATTCAAATGTAATTCAAATTACGCATGTAAACGTTGTAATGTAATTGAAGATGAAAACCATTTTATAAACAATTGTGTCCTTTACAATGACCTGCGGCAAAAACATCTGAACTCTGAAGGTCAATCGTATGTTCACTTGATGAAGAATGGTTCTGTTTACAGTATTCGTAAACTATGCGTTTATATATTTAATGCCCTGAAGATACGACAGGAATTCTGTGACAACAATGATGAAAGTTAGAATTAATTTACAATGCACGAGAAGCACTTTTGTTCTACAGGTTAAGTTAGTACGTATTTTACATTTTGTTGTGGTTGAGTGATCACCATACTGTGTACTTTTGACCTCTTTCTAGGGGCCGGAGGCCTGGAGATTAACGTTTTGTTCTTGTTCTTGTTCTTGTTCTTGTCTCACTCTATCTCTCTGTCTCTATCTCTGTCTCTCTGTCTGTCTCCGTCTCTCTCTCTCTCTCTCTCTTTCTCTGTGTGTGTGTGTGTGTGTGTGTGTGTGTGTCTTCAGTTTAACGTCTTTCCACTTGAAGTGATATTAGTGTGTGTGTGTGTGTGTGTGTGTGTGTGTGTGTGTGTGTTCTTAATAGTGGATGTTAACACGGAAGTCGCCTCTGCCCTTACCCCTGTTGTCACGGGCAGAAAGGCCTAAACAACAAACCATTCAGACTGCAGACTTCAGACTCTCTCTCTCTCTCTCTCTCTCTCTCTCTCTCTCTCTCTCTCTTATTGTTAAAAACCGTATAAGCCAGAAATCGGAAATCGGTTTAGAATCTCGGTAACAGCGCCTGGTGGGTAAAGGGTGGAGATTTTTTTTCGATCTCCCAGGTCAACATATGTGCAGACCAGCTAATGCCTGAACCCCCATTCGTGTGTATACGCACGCAGAAAATCAGATGCGCACGTTAAAGATCTTGTGATCCATGTCAGCGTTTAGTGCGTTTTGGAAAACAAGAGTAAACACAGCATGTACACCCCCGAAAACGGAATATGGTTGCCTTCATGGCGGGGTAAATTAAACCAAAATGTCATACACATGAAAAAAAAGTTACATGTCTATGTATGAGTGTGTGGTTGTGTGTGTGCGTGACTGAAACCTGATTGAATGACACAGGAAACGAATGATGAGCGCACCGCAATTGCAGCTGTCAATCGGGTCTAAATCAGCTAGGTAGGCGGCCTGTTGTGTAAATGAACTCCGTGTTAGTAAAGTGCTTAGAGTTTGGTCTCCGACGGAGAATAGACGCTGTATATAAATATCCATATCATCCATCATTATCACCGACAATTATGGTTGTTTTTCTCTTTCTTTCTTTCTTTCTTTTATTTGGCTAGCCCTGAATGTGACCCTGAGCGGTCGGCTGCGCCACAAGCATCAAAAGATAAAAGAGTAAGTCCTCTCTCAGATCCACGAAGTACGGGCCAATAACGAGAAAGAACAACAGATACCAGCAAACGCCTGCTGAGCGGCGCGTGACCACAATTGTCTCTCGAGTTCAGCCGCTTTCACGCGGGCCTCGATGGTCATCCGTCACGCTACGATGCGCTTGGATGGGTGGAGAGAGAGAGAAAGAGAGAGAGAGAGAGAGAACGCTGAACGCATTCGACTTTTACCCTTTCACCGCCAAGCTCGCATATATGCACAGGCATGGTAGACGACCCATGTCACTGAAAGTTGACCATTCATTGGTCTGTTATCCATGAACCAACTGTTCTTAATGTTCGGTGGTAGGGCATATTTTCTATACATCGCGGGGGGGGGGGGTATCCCCAGCTATTCTTAGCCACTGCCTTTTCTGTGTTTATACCACAAGGGAATTTTGTACTCTAAATTGACTGGCAGTGAAAGGGTTAACAATTCAGGCCCCTATCATGACACTTGTGGTAATAATATACATTATTAGAAGAAGAAAAAACAGAAACAAAACCAAAACAAGACCAGATCAGAAATAAAATTTTTTAAAAATTTATTCAAAAATTCAACGTGTAAATTACAGTCAGCCTTCATACAGACAGACGCACACACACACACACACACACACACACACACACACAGGAGCTGGGATGGGCAGACAAAGAAGAAGAAGAAAAAAAAGAAACACACACACACACACACACACACACACACATACACACACACACACACACACACACACACACACACACACACACACACACTCACACACACACACACACACTGGGAGAGGAGCTGGGATGGGCAGACAAAGAAGAAGAAGAAACACACACACACACACACACACACACACACACACACACACACACACACACACACACACACACACACACACACACACACACGCCTGTCGTGAGGGAGGCTGAGCCGAGAGCAGTGGAGGAATGTTCAATTGATCTGTGTCTCCTACTTCCTCTGCAAGGGTCTGTCCTCTTGGGACCAACTTTAGAAGACCGTTGGTTACTTGGTTACGTCTTCAACAACAATACAGGAGAATCAGGT
>NC_134902.1:24214225-24221725 GCF_041734735.1 Babylonia areolata | reverse complement strand
CAGGATTGCACGTGCTGGTTTACAAAGAGGGAGGAGGAACTGTGACCAGATAACACCATACATACACATACTCTCACTCTATCTCTATTCCTCTCTCTCTCTCTCTCTCTCTCTCTCTCTCTCTCTCTCTCTCTCTTCTTCTTCTTCTTCTTCTTCTTCTGCCTCTATTCAGTCATGAACAATATCAATGCATTAAGGAAAACACAAAAGCAAATGTACCAAAAGACATGAACTGTATCTTCTTGTTGTCTTCCAGTCACGATCAATAATATCCCTGCATTAAGGAAAATACAAACAAAACATCACGTAAACTAAAGCAAAACAAAGCCAAATATCTACACAAAAATCAACAACAACAAAACTACATTTGATATATCTGGTGGTCCTCCGGTCACGACTTATATCACTGCATTGAAACAAAACTATAACAAAAGGAGCAAAAATTATATATTAAAAGAAAACAACAACAAAACAAAAACACGTTACATGTATCTTGTCATCCGTCAGTCATGAACAATATCACAGCATTAAACAAAATCAAAAGAAAAAACAACAACAGAAAACAACAAAAAGCGACAAACAAACGTTACATAAACCTGTTGTCAAGTGTGTCCAGGTTCGCGTGTTTGCGTTGACCAATAGTGCATACGATCAGCTTTATAGAATTTAATAGGCAGGCAGACGTCGACTGTCGATATTTTTTTCAGAACCCCTTGACTAATCTTTGGTGAAATAAGTCTTTTGCGAAGGACTATGACTCTGAAACTAGGAGGCAAAATTGCACTGGCCCTCAGTGTTGCAGCCTTGTGGGCTAGTTGGCCTTTGGGAACCATCCCAACGCCGACTGTCCAAAACCCTCTTGGCCGAGAGAGTGGGGATGTACTTGGGCAAGACACTCTCCACTATAATCAAATTCTAGCCCAAATAGTCGGAACAGCAGTTGCCTCCTCTGCTGTTCTGATGGTCATAGTCGGGTGTTAGTTCTGACCAGCTGAAGTTTACCCCTGGGTGTTGTGTTCGAGTATTGTTGTGTTGCAGGCTTCCAACAAGGGGTTCCGCCCTCTCTCTGGCTATCGTAATTACTACCCATAAGCCCCATTTTTGCCTAGTTCCTAGATATATGTCTTAGTACTGATAATCTACATTTAATGAATACAACACCGCGGGTCATTCCAGTCTAGTCTACGTAGATGAGGAGTGTTGATCTAGTGGTAACCCGTTCGCCTAGGAAGCGAGAGAATATGAGCGCACTGGTTCGAATCCCAAAGTATTTTCTCCCCCCTCCGCTAAACCTTGGCAAAAACAGTCAACACCGCCCCCATCACCTTTGATGGTGAAGTACTGGAGGATGTGGATGGAGAGCTTCACCAACCTCGGCAGCATTGTCAACAAGCAGGGTGGTTCAGATGCTGATGTGAAAGTGAGAATCAGCAAGGCGAGAGCAGCTTTCCGGCAGCTGAAAAACATATGGAACTCCACCAACCTGACCATCAACACCATGGTTAGGATCTTTAACACCACCGTGAAGCCAGAACTACTGTATGGAGCAGAACGACCGCCACAACAATAAAAGAAATTTCAGACGCTCATCAACACCTGTCTGAGAACCACACTATGTATCCGCTGGCCAAATACCATCAGTAATCAAGACATGTGGCAGCGAAACAACCAACAGTCTGTGGAAAAAGACATCCTCCGAAGACGCTGGAGCGGACTGCCCACACCCTCAGAAAACCTGCATCCAGCATCACACGACAAGCCCTTACCTGGAACCCTCAGGGGAAAAGAAAAAGAGGTCGTCCAAAGAACAGCTGGTGCAGAGATCTGGAGACAGACATCAGGAGGATGAGCCATACCTGGGGACAGCTGGAGAGCCCTCGTTGACAGCCTATGTCCAAGACGGGACCACAGACCATAGATATGGATACTAGACCTTCAGTTGTAGTCTGGACGCTAATCATTCGGACGAGACGATAAACCGAGGTCCCGTCTTCAGCATGCACGTGGCGCTCATAGAAGAACCCACGGCAACAAAAGGGTTGAACCTGGTCAAAATTATGTAAAAATGTAAGGCAGGAAAAAAATACACAACAAATGGGTGGAGCTTTCAGTGTAGTGACGCGCTCTCCCTGGGGAGATTAGCCCGAATTTCACACAAAGAAATATGTTGTGACAAAAGAGTAATACAATACAATACAATACAATACAATTCAATACAATACAATACGATACAATACAAATGTAACCAGGCAGCGTCAGAACAGGCAACGTCAGATGTGGAAGAAGTTGGGGGGGGGGGGGGGGGTCCCACGCCATCTTCACAGACAAAAAAAAACGAAAAAAGAAAGAAAGCGGTTGAAAAAATCAAGGAAAGAAAGAAAGAAGAGAAGGAAATTGATTGGGGATGGCGATGATCGTAATCAAGGTAAACAGATTCCCTCCTGCCTGGCACCACCTCCTCCTCTGCTATTGTTTTTCAACCTGTCTCTCTATTCTAGTCCGTCTGTCTGTCTGTCTGTCTGTCTGTCTCTCACTCTCTCTCCCTCTCTCTCTGTCACCCAGTCTTACTCTATCTTTCTCCACACACACACACACACACACACACACACACACACACACACACACACACATACATACATACATACATACATACATACATACATACATACATAAATACAGACATACATATATAAGAACAGAGAGAGAAAGAAAGGGAGAGAAAGAAAGAAAGAGAGACAGAAATGCAGACAGATAAAGATGGGCGCGCGCGCACACACACACACACACACACACACACACACACACACACACACACACAAACACACACACACACACACACACACACACACACACACACACACACACACACACACACACACACACACACACACACACACACACACACACACATTTGCATTTATTTATTTATAGTCTGTTCATCTAAGATGATGATATTAGACTGAAAATAAATTATATTATTATCATTTGGATTATTATCATTTCTATCGTAATGATGATTGTTATTATTAATTAGAAACCGACATTTCTGTATATTCGAATGAAAAGGGGGGCGGTTGAGGTGGAGGGGAGGGGGTGTGGGGGTGGGGGCAAGGGGGAGGGGGAGGGGACTAAGAAAGGAAGAGACAGACAGACAGACAGAGGGAGAGAGAGAGAACAGAATGTGGAAAAGACAGAGTACAAAATCTAAAATGGAGAGGGTGAGTGTCAGTGATTGGAGAAAGAAAAAACATAATATTGGAAGGGTGTGTGTGAGAGGCGGGACGGGGGAAGCGGGATTAGGACAAACATATATATATATATATATATATATATATATATATATATCAATAATCAAATATTGTATGCACTACTTCTGTAGATTATTATTTGAAAAGAGGTTCATGTGGGGACCTACAATAAACAGCCAACTGAACTATTTAACACATAGCTAGCTAACTTTGATAAAGAACAGTTTGAAATATATAACTTTTTTCCAAAAAATGTTAACATTTGAAACTGGTAACACGTGTTCCGTAATTTTTGGAGGCATAAAAAGGTTTCATTACTAAACAGCGGGTTAAAACGTGCTCTACCGTTAAACGTCCCTTGCAAATGCATTCAATATTTTCACAATATTTTGTGTATGGGGCATTTACTAATAACCTAAATGCCATGCTCTTAACAGCCCTGTCAGTTCTTTTAGCATTTAATAAGGCAGAAGTGTTAACTTCTAAAGACATAAAGGAATTTTGCATATTTCTTTCAACAATATTACACATTTCAGATGATGATAAACGATGAGGAAGTTCAATTGCATTTAAAGCGTTTTTAGCTCTAAGCTTTGCAAGATGATCTGCACGTTCATTAGAGAAAAGCCCACAGTGTGAGGGAATCCAGCACATTTCAATATTAGTTCCTCTCATTTGAATACAGTGAATCAAAAATCTTATTTCAAAAATGATGTAAAAATTAATATTCGTACAACCTGATTTGATTTTGAATCGACATAAAATGAAACATTAATCAAGTTTAGGGGCAGATCAATTAGATATGTTAATGCCATAAGGATGGCAATTAATTCAGCTGTAAAAATTAAGAAGCCCTTTCCAATATGATATGACTTTCCAATTTTCAAAGCAGGAATTGCATATCCAGAACCAGCAAACTGATTTTCTAGAACAGAACTGTCTGTAAATATTTTTAAGTGGTGGAGGTATGTTTCAGACAAGTGTGATTTGACTCGAGAAGCTAGTATATTGGGATTTTCATCTTTCTTAATGTCACAATATTGAATATTAAAAGCTGCTCCGGTTAATTCCCATAATGGAACTGGTGAAGTGTTCATAATCGGAGCAACATTTTGTGGATCTGCATTTGATTGATTAATAGTATCTGACACGTATGCAGAAATAGTTTCTAGATTTGTGTTCTGTTTCGCTCGTCTCGAAAAAAGTTTGTCAGACCGTATATTAATCTCAGTTTTGACACAATTTTCTGTAGCATTTGCTCTAATTACATATTTTGCCGATGCTAGCTTTCTTAATTCATTAAGAGGCAGTATTCCTGCAGCTCTATACGACTGTAATGTGTACGTACACACACACACACACACACACACACACACACACACACACACACACACACACACACACACACACACACACACACACACACACACACACACACACACACACAGAGTGAGACAGACAGACAGACAGACAGGGACACAGAGAAACCGTGACAGATACAGAAACAAAGAGTAGCACAGAGACAGACAAACAGACACACAGACAGACAGATAGACAGATAGATATATAGATAGACAGACAATTGTAAACAACAACAAAAACCTGCAGCTTTAGGTGTGGTCGATGTTATTTTAAGAGGTTCACGAAAATAGAAAAAGAAAAAAAAAAGAAAGAACATTTACTGGTGGTAGCGAGGACCGTAGTCAAAGCAAACTAACCACACCTGCCTCCCTCCCCCTCTCCTCCTCCTCCCCCTCCTCCTCCCCTTCCTCCTGTGATGTATTTCGCCATGCTATCGTCAGTCTGTCTGTTTCCTCTGTGCCCCCCCCCCCCCCACACACCTGCACCAACCCCTCCCTGTGTGTGTGTGTGTTTGTGTGTGTGTGTGTGTGTCTGTATGTGTGTGTGTGTGTCTGTATGTGTGTGTGTGTGTGTGTGTGTGTGTGTGTGTGTGTTTATCCCATAACCCGCACTCAACATAAATCCTTTGGGCATAATCTTTAATATAAATCATAATCACAAGCAAAAAGGAAACAAGAGCAAGATAGCATTCATCCGCAATGTAGACGGTAATGCCGATCTTTTTTTTTTTAACCCAAAACAATCAAGCAAAATTAGCAAACCAATGATCAAATCATTTTTTTCTTTTTTATTTCCCTTCTCTCAACAGACTGTCGCTGTGTGCGGACTATTCCATATAGGCTACACTATCCCAAACCTGGAATGGAACAAGATATATCTGGGCATACAGGTACTAAATGTACCAATCGGAATATTCTTAGTCAGTTGAAGAATTTCATATTAAAAACTGACTTATTAGAAAAAATACCAGAATGATTTTGTCTGAATAACTGTCGATAGTTTTTTTCTGTAAAAAACACAACATTAAAAAACAATAATGAAATAGATGAATAAACAAATTAGTAAATAAAATAAAAACAAATAGACGAATGAATAAACAAACAAGCAAATTAACAAATAAATGAATAAATCAATAAACAAAATAATAAATAGATAAGCAAATAAAACACCAAGCACACTCTCAAACGTCAATTTGAAAATGCTCTGGTTTTGACATATATTTGGACATTTGAAAACAACAGAGTTAAGCAAGAATACACCACAAGTTGTGTTTTTTTATCATCAAAACCAATTCATAATGATAACACATTTATTTGTAATAACGGATATTTTCCCAGCATCTCACAGACTGTGAAACCATTTAATTCAGTAGCATTATGTAACAGAACAGTCGATTCTATCATAAACGTTATATTTATTTGGAAAACTAGCAACAATAGTCCTGACCATCTGAATACCAACAATCTTTATAACAGTAGTGATATGCTAATGATGATGATAATGATCATGATGATGATGACATGATAAGTGGAGTGATGGCCTAGAGGTAACGCGTCCGCGTAGGAAGCGACAGAATCTGAGAGCGCTGGTTCGAATCACGTCTCAGCCGCCGCTATTTTCTACCCCTCCACTAGACCTTGAGTGGTGGTCTGGGCGCTAGTCATTCGGATGAGACGATAAACCGAGGTCCCGTGTACAGCATGAACTTAGCACACGTAAAAGAACCCACGGCAACAAAAGGGTTGTTCCTGGCAAAATTCTGTTGAAAAATCCACTTTGAGAAGAAAAAGTAATAAAACTGCACGCAGGAAAAAATTTTAAAAAGGGGGGTGGCGCTGTAGTGTAGCGATGCGCTCTCCCTGAGGAGAGCAGCCCGAATTTCACACAGAGAAATCTGTTGTGACAAAAAGAAATACAAAATACAAATACTTTGAAAGCGCCTATCCTAGGTCGAATACCAAGCTCTAAGCACTCATACAGACAAATAACAGTTTACATGTATGACCGTTTTGTTTATTTACCACGCCATGAAGACAGCTATACTCCGTTTTCGGGGTTGTGCATGCTGGGTATGTTCTTGTTTTCACATCCCATGGAATGCTAACATGGAATGCAGGATCATTAACGTGCGTGTTTGATCTTCTGCGTGCGTATAGGCACTGGCAGGTCTGCACATATGCTGACCTGGGAGATTGAAAAAATCTCCACATTTTACCCACCAGGCGCCGTTACCGATATTCGAACCCGGGACCCTCAGATTGAAAGTCCAACGCTTTAAACATTCGGCTATTGTGCCCGTCAATCTGCAAACAATCGGTATTCGAAAACTCCTACAGTACAATTTTCGAGAAGAAAAATAGCAACATACCATTCGTGAAGAAGAGGAACACGAAGATAGATTATGAGACAAAACGATACATAGAAGCGATCATACCCTAAAAGCTTATACAGGCATACCGACAAAACATACAACCAAGGAAGAACAGACATAGAGACAAAGGAAAACAGCCGTTGTGTTGATAGTTACTTGGCTCCAGGCAACACGAAAACAACAGCTACAGTACCAGAAACAAGCGCACCCACCATCACCTTAGGTGTGGGTCAATGGAGGAGATTTAGATGGACAGATGAAAGGGAAGGGGTGGGGGAAAATGAGGACGGGGGAGAAGGAGGGCGGCGGGATGGAGTGCGTCGGGTCAAGCTCCATAGCAACGATCGCCACAATAAGGAACCCCACGAAGATCAGGCCCAAACCTAGGCAACCAAACAAAAGCCCGCAGCCTGCACGGATGATTTCATTCCCAATGCCTTCTTCCTATACATCTTTCATTCGGCACACACGCGTGCGCGCACAAGAGAGAGAGAGAGACAGAGACAGACAGACAGAGAC
>NC_134902.1:24189225-24204225 GCF_041734735.1 Babylonia areolata | reverse complement strand
CTAGTAGTAAAATCTGAAATGCTCAGTCGACGGGCGCAATAGCCGAGTGGTTAAAGCATTGGACTTTCAATCTGAAGATCCCAGGTTCGAATCTGGATACCGGCACCTGGTGGGTAAAGGGTGGAGATACTTGTGATCTCCCAGGTCAACATATGTGCATGCCTGCTAGTGCCTGAACCCCATTTGTGTGTATATGCAAGCAGAAGATGAAATATGCACGTTAAAAATCCAGTAATCCATGTCAGTGTTTGGTGGGTTATGGAAACACGAAAATACCCAGCATGCACACCCCCGAAAACGGAGTATGGCTGCCTATATGGTGGGGTAAAAACGGTCATACACGTAAAAGCCCACTCGTGTACATATGAATGAACGTGGGAGTTGCAGCCCACGAACGTAAAAGAAAAGAAGAAATGCTCAGTCATGCTGTTGAAGAAAAATACATTTTATGTTCTTCCTACACACTAACATGCATCATAATTTTTTTTCAGCTTGTGCCACAAATTATCATCTTGACAATGGAGTATGCAGTAAGTATTTACCTGTGTGTTTTGTCAGTATTCTTCTGCCAGTTTAAATGTTGGATCATATTTTTTTCTGACAATAGTATCTGCAAAATGCTTCTTCTTTGGTTGTACAAAACTGATCGGTGTTCAAAAGGAAAAGAACTAAAAGAAGATGAAAAATGTAGGGGTGGGAAGGGCATTTTTGGATGACAGGGGAAAGTATTTTTTTATGTTTAATTTGTTCTTTTACAGTTACGGGAAATCATGTCTTTTACACCAGTAGTAGGATCTGATTAAGAGATACTGAGAGCTAATGGGAGAGAAAAATCAACACACATGACTGCCAAATCAAATTTAATGTCTGACGAAGAAAACTGGTCAGATGTAGAGTAAAATTTCCACTGATTTTCAAGACCACTGATCGTGGATCAAAATGTTAAGTAAAGTAAGAAACGTCCATACTGTCGTACTGTGTATCTTTTTTAAGTGGAGGCTCAGGAGTTCAATGGAGTTTCTGCTGACTTCCAGATTCATCTGTATGTAGAAAAGATCAGACATGTACATGCTGCTGCTATTTGATATCGGTTATGGGCAGAAGAGAAGAGTTTGTGACATTCATTGTAATTATTTTGTGTGCAGAAAAGGTAGTGGGTCAGACGTGCAGTGCTGCGAGTGAGTGCCTCAGCGTGACTGGTATGACGTGTGCTGATGTTGGTGGCACTGACAAGTGCACATGCAACACGAACAACGGGTACGCTGCTGGAAGTGCTGGAGCCACCACCTGCTGTAAGTGTTCAAGTGGTCGTTGGTGTGTGTGTGTGTGTGTGTGTGTGTGTGTTTGATGCAAAGGGTAGGCCTATCATTTGATTCAAATTTTATATTGTAGCCGACTGAATGGTTCTATTAGGGTACGGTACAAAAGAACTAACTAAATGATGATTTACTGTATTAAGAATTCCCGCGCACAGGCCAGGAACATATAGAGGCCAGTCACAAATGGGTTTTTCTATTGTTTTATTTACAATAGTTATGAGAACATAAGAAAAGAAGACAAACTAAAGGAGAAGACAACAAGAGAAGAGATGATGAGAAGAAGATATAAAAAGAGAAGATATGAAAAGAGAAGACAGTGCAGCGATACGTAGTGAGATGTCTGCCGTTGTAGGAACACACAACACACACTTACACACTGCTTGTGATGCAGCAAGAGAGAGAGCAGCTCTGGTCAGATAACTGACCAGGTATGAAGTAACAACTCAATCACTCACTGTGCTAACTTATGCAAGTTAAACAAACTACAAAGACATTAAACAAACTACAAAGACAATCGCGTGTGCTGCAAAGCAGATCGGCTCAAATCGGGCCAAATCCGACAACAACTGTGTTTTTTACAAGGTGTTCAATGATAGATTTCTAAATGATTCTTGAACCTATTTACATCAGATAAGTTGCAAAAGAAAGAGCTCAACACCTACTTTGCAATGAGTATAAAATGAAGTGTTGATTATTTACAATAAATTTATAATCTTAATTTAAGTCACCTGAACAGGGTCAGTTTTAACGAGCTCGTCGCTGAAAATTACAAACTGCATTAAATCAGTTTAACGTAGGCAAACATAAATGGAATAGATTTAAAGATGGAATTGCGACGATTCTGCCAGTATATAATACTTGTAGTTTACTGATCCGACAAAAGAGATTAATTAAATATGGTGGAGCAGAAACACACACAGATTATAGCTCAGCCAATAGCGTACCGTGATGCGACACTGGTTGAGCCGTGAGTAGGTTGTCTCGCGAGGAGGAAAAAATGACGTAAGCGGCTTTGCATTCAAACCGGGAAGGCGTCACACATTCTGCACGGCCATTGAAGTCCAGCGGGTTAGTTGCGAAAACTGACGTCGTCTGATAATACAGTTTGTGCGTGAAACAAGTTTTGAAGCAAGCATAGCGCTTGGTTACATTATGTTCAAACTTTTGATTGTTAATGGCTTCAGATACAGTATTTCTTTCTTTTTGTTGAATATTTGTTGCTGATTTATCTTCCAAGTCATTTTAGTAGTGCTGACCCATCCCACTACCACTTGTTTCAAATCCCCACATACACAGCCTGCCTCCTCTCTCTCTCTCTCTCTCTCTCTCTCTCTCTCTCTCTCTCCTGTCTTTTTCTGTCTCTCACTGACTGTTCAATACTCTTTCTGTTCCTCTGTCCCCCCCCCCTTCCTGCCCCTCCTCTCTCTCATTTAATTTTGTCTTTTTATCTGTGTGTTTATCTACTTGTGTCCTAATGTATGATCTTCATTTTGTTTAAAAAAATTTTAAAAGTCATACAGAGTATGTGATATGCACTGTCATTTTATTTTACATTTCTGAACATCTACATTTTCAGTAGAATTACAGGTTCTACCGATAAGTAGAAAGCCTTAATTGGTCATGATAATTATCAAGCAGATGTATGCTGCATGAGATTAAAAAAAAAGTCATTCTGTGTTCTTCCATAACATACTCATTCCCACTTTTATGTGTTATTACAGCGTGTGACACAAACTACCATCTTGACAACGGAGCGTGCAGTAAGTATTGGATTTTGTGCACCATGAGTATGGCTTTGTCAGCATTGTCTGCACCTGAATAACTGTTAGGTAATGTTCTTATTATTCTATGTATTTGCGTTGAAATATTCTTTAGCTGTACAAGTCCGAGAGGCACGTGGATTATTTACAGAAATGTGGAGGGGGAGAAGCATCCCACCTCCCAAACCCCATGTTGTCATCCTGATTCATCTGTTTCCAATTCAACAATTTCCAATCAGTCCATTCCGGGTTGACTAGGTTCTAGGAAAGGTAGTGGGGATCTGGGGAAAGTGCAGTACGATACAATCCAATTATACAATATTTTTGGAAATTAATTGTGCATTCACAGGCTCGTCATTTGCCCTACACAACATGATGAAGGTTGGATCAAAAGATCGAAAAGCAACATATATGACGCTGAATACACACAAGCAAGTAATACAATACAGCGACTTCATTTTCCACACACACACACACACACACACACACACACACACACACACACCTACCTCAACCCTCCCTCCCGCTGCAGAGAGTGAGAGAGACAGACAGATGGACAGACAGACAGGAGAAAAATAATGGATAAGGAGTAACAAATGGGTACACAAAGAACGATTCTTTTTTTTTTTTTTATTGACTTTTGTTTCTTTGTTTGATTTATGTTGCAATTGTTTTTGGTTGTTGTTTTTGTTTTCTTTTCTTTTTTTATTGTTTTTTGTTGGGTTGGTTGGGTTTGTTTGGGATATGCATTGATATATTTACGACACAAAATATCCGAAATAATAGGGGGATGTGAAATATATTGATTAAAGAATGCAGACTTTTCAGACAGAATGAACACAGACTAAGATTTGGGGTCTGAAACACTCTTTTCACAGGAAAATGATTTGCAAATCAAAGCAAAAAATCTATCATATAGTTTTTTAGTTTTTCTTTTTCTTTTCTTTTTTTTTCTTTCTCTCTCTCTCTCTCTCTCTCTCTCTCTCTCTCTCTCTTATTCAAAGACTTAGGGAGCAAACGTTGCTACAGAACCAATTAATTTGTTCTCACACTACGAAAGACTGTGTGCCTATATCTGTCTTCTTATCACAAAAAATGTAGCTTTAACTTTTTCCCTAGTTATCAGGAACATTAGACATACCAACAGAAAATTACCTAGATGCTTTGGAGAGAGACAAAAGATGGCACTCAGAAATAATGTATTTGAAACCCACTGACCTGTTTGCAAAGGAGGTACACAGACACTTTGAAGAGTCACTGAATGCCATCTGTAAAGTGGAAAATAGACCAGCATCATGGATACATAGAATACTTTCATACCTATAGGATAGAGACAGACAGAGACAGATAGATAGGGGAGAGATGGACAGACAGGGAGAAAAGAGAGAGAGAGAGAGAGAGAGAGAGAGAGAGAGAGACGACATATGACAGCAAAACTATCTTTACTGTTTGCAGAAAAGAAAGTGGTACAGCTGTAAAGATGTAAAGTGACATTACCACTTACTTACAAGACCACCTCAACAGATCAAAGAGACAGCCAGATGACGAAAGTTTTTGCCAAGATTTGATATCTCTAATGAGCAGGAGAGAAGAACTTGTTGACATTCAGTATCACATGTGTGCAGAAAAAAAAGTGGGTCAGGCATGTACCTCAGCAAGTGAGTGCATCAGCACAGATGGTATGACGTGTGCTGATGTTGGTGGCACTGACAAGTGCACGTGCAACACGGGGAATAATTTCGGTGCTGGAAGTAATGGAGACACCTCCTGCTGTAAGTGATCAAGTGGGCATACATGCGCGCGCGCGCGCGCGTGTGTGTGTGTGTGTGTGTGTGTGTGTGTGTGTGTGTGTGTGAATGCATTTACAATGGCCATAAATGAAATGAGCAGAAAAATGCAGAAATTGCTATAGAAATTGATTTGAAAATAAAACAGTTCTAAACATTAGACACTCAAAGGAATTTTTAACAGAGTGGAGATTGTCTATGTGCAAAGGAAAAGACTTAGATAGTTATGTTAAACAATTTGAATGTTTTTGGCTTTAGATACAGCACCTCATTTGTTAACTTTATTCTCTTATTTGCCTATTAATGATTCACCATCCAAGCCATGTTAATTGTGGTGGTAACCCATCCTCCAAATACGTATCTGTAGTCCCCATGTATACAAACCCCTCCTCCCTCCCTCCCTACCTCCCTCTTTCTTTCTGACTCTCTCTCTCTCTCTCTCTCAACCTACTCCTTCTCTCTCTTTCCATCCCTCTCTCTCTCTCCCCCACTTCACTCTCTCTCTCTCTCTCAACCTCCCCCCTGTCTCTCTTTCCATCCCTCTCTCTCTCTCTCCCCCACTTCACTCTCTCTCTCTCTCTCTCAACCTCCCCCTCTCTCTCTTTCCATCCCTCTCTCTCTCCCCCACTTCACTCTCTCTCTCTCTCAACCTCGCCCCTCTCTCTCTTTCCATCCCTCTCTCTCTCTCCCCCACTTCACTCTCTCTCTCTCTCAACCTCCCCCCTCTCTCTCTTTCCATCCCTCTCTCTCTCTCCCCCACTTCACTCTCTCTCTCTCTCTCAACCTCCCCCCCTCTCTCTTTCCATCCCTCTCTCTCTCTCCCCCACTTCACTCTCTCTCTCTCTCTCAACCTCCCCCCTCTCTCTCTTTCCATCCCTCTCTCTCTCTCCCCCACCACTCTCTCTCTCTCAACCTCCCCCCTCTCTCTTTCCATCCCTCTCTCTCTCTCCCCCACTTCACTCTCTCTCTCTCTTCCTCCTCCTCTTTCTCTATTCCACAATCAGTATCTCTCCTAATCTCTTTCTGTCTCTCAATTTCTATGTGTGTTAGTGTAAGTTTTTATGCCAATGATATTAGTGCATTTGTAAGTGCATGTGTGTGTGCGTGTGTGTGTGTGTGTGTGTGCATGTGCGTGTGTGTGTGCATGTACATATACGTTCGTGTTTGTGCCCTGTCTGTTTCAGCAGTTACATTCGGCTTTTCTTGCAATTTTTTTCTTCGTTATTTTTTTTTTCTTATTCCACTTACTTCACTATAGATTCTAAATCATTCATTTGTTCATTTTCTCCATCTGTTTTCCTGCATTTCTCTGTCTCTCTCTCTCTTCCTTTCTGAGTGTTTATTTGCCTGTGTACAACGTCTACGTCCTTCATCTATTTGTGTATTCTTATTTCAGCATGCGCCACAAATTATCATCTTGACAACGGAGTGTGCAGTAAGTATTCAGTGTTGTGCACTTTGACTATCGCTTGCTCAGTGTTGCCTCCCCCAGTTCCGATATAAAACAATGTTTTTGTCATTCTCTGCACGCGTGCTAAAACACTTATTAAAGCTTTTCGAATCTGAGAGGGTATGTGACGTATTTGTTGCATAAAAGGAGAAGGAGAAGGGAAGAGGAAGAAGAAACGATGAAGAAGGTAAAGGAGAAGTGTATATGTATGTATATGCATGTATATATATATATATATATATATATGTGTGTGTGTGTGTGTGTGTGTGTGTGTGTGTGTTAAAATAATGTTTTTAAAAAAATGATGGGGAGGAACAAAGGATAAACGAGGAGCGATTTACAAGTGATATATATCCTTATCTATATATCTATCTATCTATATATACGGATAATTTATTCATGTATAGGCCATGGTCCCTCATGAAGGGGCACACACACATGATCATGTAAGAAAAAACATCAAGAAATTAGCGGTCATATCATCAAGAACAAACTTCGGTATTCTAAGACATCAGAGATGATCGCATTCTGAATGCTTTAAACAAATAAACTGACAACTTGCGAATGGTCTGTTTATGCGGAGAAACCATGAGAAATGCTAATATATGCTGACTGGGAAATTTACAGAATTTGGATGATATATACCTTGTTCTTAAGTCGTGTAGGAGAGGACATGTTAGGAGGAAATGTATTTCGTTTTCTTCTTCCTTGTTGCGAAGTTTGCACCTCCAATCAGTTGTATTATGTATTCTATAACGATAATAGTGTACTACAATTTCTCCTGTCAACTTAAATTTTTACGCCTTGAAGCTGTTGTTGATAACTGTACTAATATTTTACTACTAACGTCAAACAGTGATTATATATATATATATATATATATAGAGAGAGAGAGAGAGAGAGAGATAGATTTCAGATTTTTTTCAAAGGCATAAGAAATAAACAAAGCCACAAAAGGAGTGATATATTTGTTTTCATTTTTATAGAAGCAAGACTAATTGTGTAGATATCTATTTGTCTTTTTCCCCACTACTTATCTACTATCAGTGGACACACTAACAGAAAACATCATGGCTGCTGTGTTAGACACAGAAAAAGAGAGAGAGAGAGAGAGGAGGGAGCTGTAGGGAGAGGAAAAATCCCTCTGAATTCTAAGTAACTTTAATACAAGGGCTAACAGTCTCTGTCATGATAATTTGAGAATGTACATATCTGATATATAAAAAAAAATTCAAATAAAGAAAATAAAAAATGCAAATATGATTCAAATCTGAAATACTGCATATGAATTCCATGTCAGCCCTCATCCACACATACACACACACACGCACACGCACTTGCATACTCACTCACTCACTCACACACACACACACACACACACACACACACACACACACACACACGTATGCATGCATACAACACACACATGCACACTCACTCATACACACTTACACACACATACACACACACACAAACGCACACACGCACACGCACGCACACACACACACACAAACACACACACACACACACACACACAAACACACTAGCACACACACACACTACACTGAAGTCATAAACACATACATTCACATGCACACTCACAATGCGTGTGTGCATAAACACACACACACACACACAACCTGCTTGTGCACGCGCACATACACACACGACACGACACTTTTCCTGAAGCCATTATTTGGACATCCATCAAAAATTAAGAAAACCTTTTTGAATGTGTCGCCACAAAACCTTTGCTGTCAAACACAAAATGAGTTACTGATTACTGTACATACGAGGCAAAGAATAAGGCTGTAAGAATAACCTTTGCTGTGAAACACAAAATGAGTTACTGATTACAATACATACAAGGCAAAGAATACGGATGTCAGAATAACCTTTGCAGTGAAACACAAAATGAGTTACTAATTACAATACATACAAGGCAAAGAATACGGATGTAAGAATAACCTTTGCAGTCAAACACAACATGAGTTACTGATTACAATACATACAAGGCAAAAAATACGGATATCAGAATAACCTTTGCAGTGAAGCACAAAATGAGTTACTGATTACTGTACATACAAGGCAAAGAATACGGATGTAAGAATAACCTTTGCAGTCAAACACAAAATGAATTATTGACTCTGGCTCCTTTGTACATACAGAGCAAAGAATATTATCATCTGTCATGTAAAAACGAATACAATAAATTCATCTGGGACACTTCCATCTTGATTTGCATAACAGCGTGCCAGTATACTTCTTTCCACAAAGCATGTCACATTATGTTTCCCTGGCAAAAATGTATTTGAACAACCCATGTTTATTCAGCTCCTTGCTTCGGTGGTCTCTCCAGCAATGCCAAATAGAACAAGTTCTGGAATTAAATCTTTCACACAGATCAGTATAGAAACTCCTTTGTCTCACAACCAAACATGTTCTAGGCTGTTTTCCTGTAGGATTTTCATCACGTATGATACCCATGTCACTGGGCCCTTTTCATTAGTTATAGGAGCATATTATAAGCTTTTTTTTTCCTTTCATCTTCAAGTCTGGAACCAATGTTTTATTACATACTTAACCAATGTCCCATATGAATTTCTTCACCCGCGATACCCATGTCACTGTGCCCTTTCCATGCAATGATATGAGAATGTTCTATGCTTTCTTTGAATACATATCAATTGGCTGTCTTAAGATCTAAAACCGATATTTGATTACCTTTACAGTGGTTTTAACAAATATTGAATAGCGGCGAAGTTCTCCATAAACAGTGTCATTCGTTTTTGTTTTTGTTTTTGTTTTTTTCATTGGGACATGATGCAGTATCTTCATTAGAGAAAAACAACACATGACCGCAAAACATCTTTAAGAATTTTCATCTAAAATCACGATTGTGGATAGTCGTTAAACAAACAAATGAACAAATTTTTAATGCCTGTAGAAAGGAAAGTGGTTCACATAAAGTGACAATAACTTACGTACAAACCCATCTCTCTACGAATATCAGTAGATCAAACAGGCAGTAAAATGACAAACGTTTCTGTCGATATTCAATATCTGTTATGGGCAGAAGAGAAGAGCTTGTGACATTATCATTATTTTGTGTGCAGAAAAGGTAGTGGGTCAGGCGTGCAGCTCTTCAAGAAAACTGGTCAGATGTAGAGTAAACTTTCCACTGATTTTCAAGACCACTGATCGTGGATCAAAATGTTAAGTAAAGTAAGAAACGCCCATACTGTCGTACTGTGTATCTTTTTTAAGTGGAGGCTCAGGAGTTCAATGGAGTTTCTGCTGACTTCCAGATTCATCTGTGTGTAGAAAAGATCAGACATGTACATGCTGCTGCTATTTGATATCGGTTATGGGCAGAAGAGAAGAGTTTGTGACATTCATTGTAATTATTTTGTGTGCAGAAAAGGTAGTGGGTCAGACGTGCAGTGCTGCGAGTGAGTGCCTCAGCGTGACTGGTATGACGTGTGCTGATGTTGGTGGCACTGACAAGTGCACATGCAACACGAACAACGGGTACGCTGCTGGAAGTGCTGGAGCCACCACCTGCTGTAAGTGTTCAAGTGGTCGTTGGTGTGCGTGCGTGTGTGTGTGTGTGTGTGTGTGTGTGTGTGTGTGTGTCTATCAGTCTCACTCTTGACTTTCCCCTTTAGTATCTACCTCGGTTTTCTGCTTTCTTTTTACATCTGCTCTCATTATATGTGATATATCTAGGAAGGAAAAAAGTAGACAGAAACTATTATTTCATTTACATTCAAGTGAAAAGGAGTATATAATCGTCTTCCCATTCATACGCTGCAGGTCCTCTGCAGTCGTAGAGCTTCGGGGTCACTGGAGTTGGGGGAGTATATACATTATCTCAGCTGTTACTCAAATGCAAAATCTTTAATCGTTTTTGTATGCTTCACACTCTGTGTTCCTCCTCCTACACACTATGTTCTGATAATACATTTATGTTTCAGCATGTGACGGAAATCATCATCTTGATAATGGGGCGTGCAGTAAGTATTCACTTGTTTTTTGTTGTTGGTTTTGTTGTTGTTGTTGTTGTTGTTTTTGTTTGTTTTGTTTTTTTGTTTTTTGGGTTTTTTTCTTTTTTCTGTTATGATTAACGTTTTGCCCATATTGCCATCACCTTTTCAAAAGTTAAACGACGTGTTTTTATGTTAATATTCTATAAGTGTTGAAATGGTTCTTTAGCTGGGTGTGTTGAAAAAGCATGAAGTAGTATTGTAAGACAGGATTCTAACAACAACAATAATAGCATTTATATTATTCTTATTTTTATTCTTATGAAGAGGAAGAGGTGTTCAATGAAATACAGTGAAAAGCAGTCTATTTACAATATTGCAACAACAATTCCATATGTTTCGTGCTTGTTTATTTACAGTTTATCAGCTACATCAACTATTACGTATTCTTAACAGCTGTGCAATTTAGAGAGATAGTTTAGTTTCAGTAGCTCAAGGAGGCGTCACTGCGTTCGAACAAATCCATATACGCCACACCACATCTGCCAAGCAGATGCCTGACCAGCAGCATAACCCCAACACGCTCAGTCAGGCCTTGAGGAAAAAAAAAAAACTACTACCACTACTAATAATATGTATAAGGCGCAAAAACTTGAAGTCAACTATAAGCGTACATAAATAAGTAAGTAAATAAATCAATCAATAAATAATTAGGTAAATAATAATTATAATATAAAAGGTAGTAATAATAATAATAAATAAAATAAGACAACAATGATGATAAATAAGCAAATAAATGTAAAACATGAAGACACACATTCACACATACACCCACACATACATAACAGATATGCACCAAACATGCAGTTTCACAGATATGAAAGCACAGTCAAACACACATAAACGTACATGAGCCCCAACACACACACACACACACACACACATTACCCTGCACCTCCTCTACCCCCCTCCTCCACACACTCATTTCTAGGCTACGTATCGCAGCTTCCACGGCACACACACACACACACACACACACACACACACACAAATGAACACTTACTTGTACAAGCACACGCACACACGCCCATATCTCCCACCCCCAACCCCACACACATATATGCAAAGAGATATATATATATATATATATATATATATATATATATATATATATATATATATATCCGCACGTACCAATATCCCGTTGCTCCCACAGTGTAAGCATGCATCAATCACATACCTCATCCTCTACCCCCCTCCCCCCGCACCCCTCCCCCTCACACACACACACACACACACACACACACACACATACGCACATGCAAAGAACTCTCCTGACACTTGAACACACTTACACCCTCGCGCATGCACAAACGCACTCAAACACACAGACACACACACACACACACACACACATAAACACACACATACACACACGCACAGAGACTGCCACTGATTGGCCGCAAGAGGGATGGGAAAAGATCTCTGATGACAAGAACGTGGCGTCTAGTGTGTTGCTCAGTTTGTTGTATTTGGAAAGCCCACAGAGACTCTGTTCCGTTTTGAAGAAATTTGCGCAATGTTGGTTTGGAAATGATGCCGATATTTGTTTGATTTGCAAAGCATCGTGCTCTACCTTTCATGTCAGACTTGCGGCCGCTCCCTCTCTCTGCTTTTATTTCTTTGAGGCGATCGATGGTGTGATGGCCTTGTACCTGTTCTTTTTGTTATTCTTTGACTTTTCTGAGGATTTCCGATTTTCCTAGATGTAGGCCGCTCGTTGGTGTTGCGTTACCAGCAAGTCTGTCAGCTCGCTCATTTCCCTTAACACCTGCATGTCCCGGGCAGTATGACCATGTGAGTTTTTTAATCTGAAAGTTGCGCATTGCCTTATGCCACTCTGGGCTTTCCATTCCGCTTTCAATTTTCTGTGTGAGTTCATTGAGTCGGTTAGTATCATGGCATGTTGGTTTCCGGGCGTATGGATGGACGATAGCCATTGGAGGGCATGTGTCACAGCTTCAACTTCCATTGTTAGGCTGGAGGTTGTGACTTTGTAGGCAGCATTCTCTTCCCTAATTGTTTTTCCATTTTGTTTTGCAGTGAATCCCCAACCGGATTAGTCTTTGGTGACTGAGCCATCTGTGTATATGATGATGTCCTCTTCTTTACTGTTTTCTTCTATGAGTAGCTTCACTTCCGCATCAGTTTTGCCCTCTGGCCATTCCTGACAATGTCTTCCTAGAGTGGGTGAAATGGCTGTGTTGAATAGATGGTTGAGGTTTTCGGGGTTTTTCTCCCATTCTTTTGTTTCTTTCAGGTCTTGTAGTCGGCATACTAGCTGGATTGTGTCTTCTGCTTGCCCCATCCATGATCTTCCTCGTCCTAGACGGCTGCCTTTTGGTTCTTTGACTGCATCATGCAGTGGGTTTTGAGGGTTTTCTAATGCTTTGAAGTAGGTCTTAACCTGTTCTAACTTATTTCTGGCCTGCACTGAAGGAAGAGAACGAGATGGAGTGAAACTATTTATCAGATCAGCACACATGACAAGAAAACATGTAAAGGAAAGAAAGTGTTCCTGTCGTAAAACAACACGTATTGTCAAGACCATCTGTCTACAGAAATGAGTTGATCAAACATGCAGTAAAGTGGCTAAATTTTATGTTAAAATATACTATCCCATGTGCTCTGAAAAGAAGAGATATTGGTATGATGAATGAGATGAGATATGCGACCTTTTGACGTTTGCCCTCAAGATGAGTGAAAAAGTGCCCACAAGTTGCATCCATACATTGCTATTCAGGCATACAGTTAAGTTCCTTTTACCTCATATCATCTGCGTGCAGAAAAGAAAGTGGGTCAGGCGTGCAGTGCTGCGAGTGAGTGTGTCAGCGTGACTGGTATGACGTGTGCTAGTGTTGGTGGCACCAACAAGTGCACGTGCGACACGAACAGTGGTTACGCTGCTGGAAGTAACGGAGACGCCACCTGCTGTAAGTGTTCTAGTGGGTGCACGTGCGTGTGTGTGTGTGTGTGTGTGTCTGTCTGTCCGTCAGTCTGTCGGTCTGTGTTTGTGTCTGTAGCTTCGTGGAAGTTTGCTTAATTTCCAGTCACATATACTGGTGATGGTAGACATTTTATATTTTTCACATTAAAATGTTATCAATTAAAAATAGATAAATAAGCAAGGTAGTAGAGGAGGGGAGTTGTATGGTGAGTTGGAGGAAACATATATGCACACACACACACACACACACACACACACACACACACATATATATATATATATATATAGAGAGAGAGAGAGAGAGAGAGAGAGAAATGCGGAGATATTGATAGAGTTGAATTCGAATGTAAATACAAAAGAGAGATGAATGTACATAGAAAAATTGATAAAAGATACAAAATGGTTGGGAATAAATAGCAACAAAAGAATACAGCTGTATATATATATATATATATATATATATATATATATATATATCTAATCAATCACTGGAAATAATTGAACACTTGATAAATGTGATGTTCATATGGTTCAGATCAAAAACGGGATTTGTTAACTGTGGTCAGTAAATTTCTCAGTCATCTTCAAACCCTGAGGAAACAAATTATATTAGTAAACAAACAAGTAAGCAAAAGGAAATTATAGCATTCAAAATCAGAATTCATGTGAGTTGAAATGAGAATCTTTTTGAGAATTTGTGTTTGAAAAGACATGCAGAAGGCTGTGAAATCTCATTAAAAAAAATGACGAACAAAGAAATATGTGTGTGTGTGTGTGTGTGTGTGTGTGTGTGTGTGTGCGTGCGTGTGTGCGCGTGCGTGTGTGTGTGTGTGTGTGTGCGCGCGCGCGCGCGTGTGTGTGTGTGTGTGTGTGTGTCCTTAGTATATATAATACTGTGGTTAATGTAAGCCGAATGGAATAGGTAGTTAAGACAGAAATAGTCTTTAGTTTTGTGAAATTTTGGATTCCACCAGCTGTTAATGAAATGTGAAATCTTTACATCGTCGTATTTAATGACAGGAAATATATCTACTACATGTTCACATTCCTACTATGTTTTTACAATACTTTTTTTTTCAGCTTGTGACGGAAATCATCACCTTGACAACGGAGCATGCAGTAAGTGTTCAATTCCTTTGGTTGTGCAGTGCACGTATATATTTATTTCTATTTCAGTTTTAACCATTTATGCATACATTTGTGTATTCATTTTATTTTTATTCTATTTTCCCTCACGACCTAACTAAGTGCGTTTGGTTACGCTGCTGGTCAGGTGTATAATTACTCAGTGGATGTGGATTAGCCGCGTATATAGATTTTTCCGAACGCAGTGATGCCTGATTGAGTAACTAAATTGAACCACATGCATAGTCACTGATTTGTATGCATTGCCTCGTGTCTTCAAAAGTTCAATAACATTTATGTTGAATTAATATTTTTTAATAAGCGTTAAAGTGGTTCTGCAGCTGCATGAGATGAATGAATGCTCAGCATGTTTGGAAGATACAATGATGATGATGACGATCAGTGAAGATGATAATGATATCGATTAAACTTATACTTTCCGGGAGAGTTTTTCGATGAAAGAGAAAAAAAAATGTGAAAAGTTATTCGATAGACAACCTTGTGACAGTGATATGGCATGTGTTGACTGCGCATTTACAGTCATGAAAAACTGAATTAACTATTAT
>NC_134902.1:24176725-24184225 GCF_041734735.1 Babylonia areolata | reverse complement strand
GACCATAAACCGAAACAGGAAGATGGGGGCATGTCAGTCTGTTGACTGAATCCGCACATCAAACTGAATAAATTAGCGTACAAATAAGAGTAGAAATCCACTGAAAACAGGTTACATCTACTAATGGTAATCATCGTTCCATACTTACAGCATAAAAACTGCCGGTAAAATAGATTCCTGAATTTAGGGTGCTAAGATAGGACTTTAGCTTTCTTTTTACGGAAGAATGGTACGCATGGGGCTGACCGTTAACTCTCTCCATACGAACGGCGAAAGAGACGACGTTAACAGCGTTTCACCCCAATTACCATCATCAAAATATTGCAAGCGGAAGGCTCTTATACTGAAGAGGTGAATATTGACAAAGAATACCACAATTCTGACGACGGAAGCTGGACATCCGAGGGGTCTGTGCAGAGGAGAAGAGAGGACTGGCCGTACTGAGTGAGTTAATCAGTGTGTCCATTGGTGCTTGCAGGAAACAAGGTAGGAGGAACGTGCACGGTGAAGACGGACGCTAATGTGTGTTTAAGTGGTACCACTTGCAAGGATTCAGATGTGGGCGGAGTCACCGTCTACAGCTGTCAGTGTAACTCGGGCACACCCAACGCAGATGGCTCGTGCAGTGGTGAGTTGCTTCCCTTGTCTGGTTCTGTGCTGTACTTTCTGATTGTGAGGCTTCCCAAGCAGTTCCTTTGTCTCCAGAGCTCTTTGTCTTGTTTGTCACTGTCCATGCTGGACATGGTTGTTGTTTTGTTTTGATTTTTTTTATTTTTATGGTGCCTGGAAAATGTGTAATGACGATCAACTTTTTTTCCCAGTTTTATGTATTCTTGCTGCAATACGCATAACTATGTAATTCTTTCAAGAGATGTCTTCAATCCCCTGGTAAGAAATATGACAGAATGGCCTTATGCAATAGGCATATTCTGTTTGCTGTAATATTACTTTACTTACTTCGGTTTTTCCTCTTGATCTTGAGAGAGAGAGAGAAAGAGAGTTTTGTGTGTGACTTTTATGCTTTCGTTTCTTTCTTGACATAACTTTCTAATGCATCAAATGCAGTTTGTCATCCCATAAAAAGTAGTCACCCATGAACGTCTGAGGCTAGTGTGTATGCTTAAGAGGTAGAATTATTTTCAATCATAATATTATGTTCAGCCAAAGCCACGATCAGAAATATACGGTAGAAAAAAATGCACTCATCGCTGTGTGTGTGTGTGTGTGTGTGTGTGTGTGTGTGTGTGTGTGTGTGTGTGTGTGTGTGTGTTACTGATTTATTCATGTTGTTGTTACAGGTGCGATACACATCGCTGTATCCGTGGTGGTGTTGATCCTAGGAGTGATGTTATCCGTTCTCTTCTGAAACATCACGTGACCTGCCTGCCCGATGACGACCCGGGAGACGCTGACACTCTTCTTACAATCTGCCGCTTGAACATCAACCGAGCAAGATGATTCAACACTTTGGAAACTGTGCCTGACAAAAAACATATCAACAGGCGTATTTCATTACGATAAAACAAAGTGAACGGTTTGGTATATTCTTCTTCTTTTTTTCTAAGAGTGTTGGGAAGAGTGCTTTGAAGTTCCTATTTCACTTTGTTTTGTTTTTGTTGCTTTTTTTTCGTGAGCTGTAGATTAATGACAGCAAAATCATTTTAAGACAATGGCTTTTTTCTGAATAGTTGAATAGTGAATAACTTTTGAGAAACAATGTTTTCTGCATACGGATTTTTTTTCAGTTGCTTTCACGTTGTATCTTGTTGGGTTTTTTGTTGTTGGTTTTTTTTTTTTTAGGGACTGTCAAAAATGGTATGCTAGTGATTGTTGCTAGTGGTTGATTGTGACCACAGTGTTAGTTTCTCTGCAATGATGAGAACCACCCAGGAGATTGAACTGTCGCGTGCATCTCTTCTCCAGTGTGTGCCTGCCTTCTATCATATTAGCGCTGTCCTTAATCTTCGAATATCAAGCATAGCATCATGTTGTTTGTCTTTCCATGACGAAAACGTTGGCAAGGCTAGAGTGATAAAAAAAAGTTCAAGAAAAGATAGTACGTACTCGCCTTAGAAATGCATCTTTTAAAAAAGAATGTGATATTTCACCTAGTCTACTGATATTAACAAAGCTTAAATCATCCTGAAAAAAAAAAGAATAAATAAAATTAGCTTATGTCTCAAATGTAAATAAAAGTGTCGATCAAACCGTCCAAAAGTGATTAAGATTCTCGTTCAGAATGCAAACCATCGCCTTTTGGTGTTTTAGGTAGTCTGTGATTTATGTGTTTTATGTGTCTGTACATATATTTAGAATAAAATCTCAACTTTGATTATTTTCGCACTTGTTGTGCGCACTCACACACACACAGATATATATATATATATATATATATATATTTGCTTGTTTTTACATCTTCACCTGAATGTCATTCTATAATACGATTCCCACAGCCTTTTGGCGTTTGGGGTAATATGTGATTTATATGTTTCACGTATTTGTGTGCAGATCGTAAAGATAAAACCTGAAGTCTAATTATATTCACAGTTGCTTATTACTAATCGTTGTTTTTCAATTGTCTATCATATATATATAAATGCACATTCTGTTCATCTGAAATCATTCCATTACACGATCCACGAATGTGTTTTAAGGAAGCAACACATTGTAAAAGCTTTGCTGATGCCAATTGTCCATAATACCAGTGATGCCATGCAAAACAGGTTTTTCTCTAATTCATTTTATTCAATGCTTTGGTCATATATATATATGTGTGTGTGAGAGAGAGAGAGAGAATTTGAAATTCTTTGTTACAATATTGAGTAATGACTGATTCAAGTAACTAAGCAATTAAGCTAACTATGGATCATTCTTATTCATTAATTAACAAGACAGAAAGAATAAAGAGAGAACAGAATAAATGCTGGCAACAAGAACCGACATCGTGAAGACCAAAGCATTTTTACACAAGATATTCAAGAAAAAGCAATGGTTTCAGAGTCACTGGTGTTTAGGACCCGTTACCTTACCTTTAATTGTAATCTCACAACAAACGGTTTTTGAACAGATAGTGTTCTTATTGAGGAAACCAATCACTGTTTGTCAGTGCAAGATGAGGAGGTGGTGATAGTTTCTTGCTTTTCTTTTTTTTTCTGACAGATGAACCACAGCGTACACTTCGGTTTGCGCTGCCTGGGGAAAAGGACAGTGTTTTCTTTTCTCACTAAGCACACTGACTGTTGCAGAAAAGGAGCTGGTCAGTAATGGTGTCTTTCAACATCTTGTCATCTTGCCTTACTGAGCAGATCCCTACAATATCTGTTACGTGTGTGGTGGACCCCTGTTAAATGCACTGCCGTCATCCCGTGATCAGACTTCCAGTATTCTTTTCCCCTGACTGACTTTGGAGAGAAGAGTCACAGCTTTCCGGAATACCGCAGTGCGACATGTTGAGAAAAGCATGTCATGTGAGTCTGCACTGATTTGTTGGACGAAAACATTAGAGGTTCCGACGACTTTTATCAAGATTCATTTAAGTGAATGTGCCCCTGAAATAGTTTGTTCAAAGTGTAATGTTGCCCAACTAGTTAAGCTATGAAATCTTCAACACTCCCGACTTGAAAGGAACACTCCAAAGAGTAGGTTGCATTTGACTGTACATTCGACATTACTGCTTTTGGGGCAATCGAATTCTGGACAGTCTTGATTACAAATGATGATTCGTGATGGCGTCATTGTGATGGCAGTTTCTTCTGCCATTGTTGCTGGGTGCACATGTCGAACAAGGCGTATGTGGAATTTCTGACTATTCTGTAGTACCCTCTGTTTACCTGTGTGCAAGCTGAAGGGTAGCGCTAAGCATCAGTGGCTGGAGTTGTCTGCACTGTAAACAGCATGTGGGCGTTGTCATGTGTTTTTAACATTGACTCTGAAGTCGCTAACTTACAATACCAACTATCAAAACTGGAAACACCAGAGAAATGATTTGGTACAGAAGACATTGTTAATTTATGTGCTAGTCATAGGAAGAAAAACTATTCCTCGTGACCTGTGTACACTTGGTAATCAAAGTTCAAAGTTCAAAACATGTGGAACATGAAAAGTGTGGCAGTCTGATTCAAGGACGGCTGCAGGGTTTATCAGTGGAGTCCCCACACACGTTGCCACTGTCATTTATCAATGTGTGTCTTGCTTCAAAACGGATGTTTTTTTGTGGTGACGGTGGTGAAGTGATTCTCCAGTACTACACGTACAGTTCACACTGCAGTATAGGTGGGGATAGGACTGACTTGTGATTGACATCAGGATGTCACTTTCAGGTCAGGCCCTAGAGTTTGTAGGGGTGTACTGCAGTGGTTGTGCTGACTGGTTTCTACCTGGACAGGGCATACAGTTGTGTCTGCATGTCTTTGCTGGTGACTGTACATGTATCTGGAGATTCTGAACGCCACGTGGTTATGTCCTCATTCATCAGGTGTGGGCGTCACACTTTGTTGACCATTCCTGCAATAAAACACAAGCATCGTTTGACTGGTTTCGCTACTTGTATGAATGATGATGTGAATGTTAGCTGTCGTTCGTCCGTCTGTCTGACTGTCTATCTGTCTGTCTGTCTCTCAGTCTCTCTGTCAGTCAGTCAGTCAGTCTCTCTCTCTTTCTGTGTGTGTGTGTGTGTGTGTGTGTGTGTGTGTGTGTGTGTGTTTCTCTGTGTGTGTGTCTCTCAGCATTCACAAAAGAGCTGTTAAGTGAACACTTTTTTTTTAATGGCTGAAAATTTTTCATGCACAGGATAGTCCATGACAACACATAGTATTCTCTTATGAATGCGTTGACATTCAACGCTGATCTATGTCACATAAAACAATCTCCTTTGATGGTTAATTTCATATATGAGCATAAGTACAAAGTCAATAAAGAAAAAAAAGCTTACAACAACATCGCACACACAAAAAAAGGAAATAGATAAATCATTAAAAACAACAATAGCGAAACATCAAGAACAGATAAACGTGATCATCGAAATTTGGAAATTTACTGAAGGCGATTTGGATAACAATCCAAAGTGTACCACATTAATGAGGTGTGTATGTCATCACATCACATACACAAATGAGAAATATGTTGTGTTTGACTTCTTTGTTTCTTTTTTTTATACTTTTTTACTTGTCTTGTTTTCTTTTACTTCACATTCTTTTCTTTCTCCACCAACAGATTTGCGAAGGACGATATCTTTAAACAAGTAATTCACAATGCACGATGTGTAACAGGTGAAGAACTGGCGGAAGAAAAAGGAAGAAGGAGAAGAATAGTGATGTAAAGAGATCTGATCCTCCTGCACAAAAACCAGCAAAGTGTCGTATACAATGAAACAATTTCTCTCTCTGTAATGGACACACACACACACACACACACACACACGCACACACACACCTCTTCATGCACCTGCACCCACTTTCTGAAGACTAACATGCCAACAAACGACGTGATATCAATGTGAAACACTGACAAGTGTAGAGGGCGCAGGTACATTGCGTCACAGCAAGAAAGCGGTGGAAACCAGGCAAATAGTTCACAGTGAAACATACTACACAACAGACAAAACGACCAAAGCGAGACAGGCATCCAGGTTTGGATTGTGTGTGTGTGTGTGTGTGTGTGTGTGTGTGTTTTCTTCAAGGGAGACTTTGCAGTGCAGTGCCAATCTTTTTCTTTTCACGATTGCCTCCCGTTCATCTTTTCCTTCCCTTCCGCATCACACTCAAACCGTCTCTTGTTTTTCAGTCATTGTTGGTACAGAGTAGAGGGAAAAAAAAAACCTTTCATTTTAATAGCCGTCTCCAGTCTTATGTTATGAAGAGATGGGTAATGAATATATGCATTTATAAATGAGTTTTTAAAAAGTTTTCTTCCCCCTGAATAGTGCTCGACTAATGATAATAATGATAGTATTTATATAGCGCTGAATCTTGTGCAGAGACAAACCTAAGCGCTTTCACACTAGTCATTCACACACATGCGTAACTCTAAAACTGAAGAAACTGAAGACAAGGAAGAGGCACGGGAAGGAGGCTATCTTGTGAAGAGGTGGGTTTTATGGCCAGACTTGAAAGAACTGAGTGCGGACACCTGACGAAGCGAAGGAGGAAGTTCATTCTGAATGCAAGGTCCAGAGACAGAGAAAGAACGGCGTCCAACAGTGGAGTGTGTGAATCTGGGTATGCGTAAACAGAGTGGATCCGAAGCCGATCGTAGAGAGCGAGATGGAATGTAGAAACAAAAACCATGGAATTATAATTACGATCACCGGCTTCTCGTGGGCATTTGACAAACGGCGTTCGTATTTGGTACTGTAACTTCGTGTGGCTTGTTGGGTAAGTTAAGTAACAAGTGTGTGTCAGTGACGAAGGAGGTGTGTGTGTGGGTGGGGTGAAGGCGGGGGTAGGGGTGGGGGCGGAGTGTCGTGGGTAATGATGGCTCTGCTTTCTTCTTCTTCTTTCCATTACACGACCAACATCAACTTGCCGATGACTTTGTCGTGGTTCATGCATCCTGGGTATTTCGTGACTCCATAACCCATCGAAAACTGACATAGGTTACAGGATCTTTAACGCGCGTATTTGATCTTCTGCGTGCGTATGTACACGAAGGGGGTTCAGGCACTAGCAGGTCTGCACATATGTTGACCTGGGAGATCGGAAAAATCTCCACCCTTTACCCACCAGGCGCCATTACCGTGATTCGAACCCGGGACCCTCAGATTGAAACTCCAACGCTTAAACCACTCGGCTGTTGCGTCCGTGGTTTGTGTGTTCTCAGCAATTTCGTAACATGAATAACATTTTCATAAATAATCAAACTCACGTTTGTTTGCTGGTGGTTTTTCTTGTTTGTTTGTGTGTGGTTGTTTTTTTGTTGTTGTTTTGTTGTTGTTGTTTTGTTTTGGGTTGTTTTTTTTGGGGGTGGGGGGTGTTTGTTTTTGTTGTTGTTTTCATGTGCGAATATTCCGGCTACATAGACCTTTTAGGAGGTAGATTCTTATTTGTTTGCGAAGGGCACCTTGCAACAGATAGTTTCAAGTACGTACTATTGATTTCTAAGCTTCAATGTTCTGGACCTCAAATTATAAGTAGACCTGAAATCACTAGCAGCGGCAGAAGCAGCAGCTGTAGTTTTGACAATAGTTGGGACTTAGAATGTCTTTCAAGGGTCTCTTGGCACTTTGATATCTCAAGTTAAACTTTTGCACTGGTTTCTATTTGACGGCATGTGCTGCGTGACTGGATTAGCATTTCATTTCTGAGCTAAAACAAAAGAAGACTGTAAAAAAAAACTCATCAAACTATTGTTTATGTATTTGTTCTAGTGGAAAAAAAATATGGGGGCGGGGGCAAGGGGTCGGGGGGGGGGGGCATATACTTCTGATGTGTGTGTTTTTTTGTGTGTGTGTGTTTGTTTTTTTGTTTGTTTGTTTTTTTTTGGGGGGGGTTTGGTATGTGTTTT
>NC_134902.1:24171725-24174225 GCF_041734735.1 Babylonia areolata | reverse complement strand
GTTCTTTCTTTGTCCGCCTTCAGTATGTGTGTAAGTAGGCTGTGAATATCTTACTTTTGGTAGCCTGGGGTTGGGTTACATGAGCGATCTTTGTCAGCGCTAACTTAGCTTGGCGGCAATCAGCGTAGACTCAGGAAAATAGTTCGCAAGGCAGAGGGGCCTACCGTACGACCTCACACGCCCCTCCACACACCACCCCTACCCTCAGGCCCCTGTCCCAAGGAATGATGTAGACTAGTGTTAAAATGTTCTTCGGTGTCTGCTGAACTCATTTTTACATGTTCCCACGATAAAAAAATAAATAAATAAATAAAAAAACAAGAGAGGCAAGGCCTTCAAGACTCACTTGTGATACACTTTTTTAAAAAAATCCAAGCTTTTTATGTATTGAGTATAATTTCAAAATGTAATGTTTAAGATGAGAAAGATCAGTTTAAAGCAAATTAACTCCCCTAGCATTACAGAGTAATTTCCCTTTTTTTTACTATCTGCACCAAAACGTTTGCAAAATAAATAAAACTTCCATGCTTAGCAAAAGAAGTTCCTGTTTGAACAAAAAATGATAATAATGACTGCTCTAGCTGTTGGGTCAGAATATCAGATCAAAGTGCCAAGTTTAGAGAATACAAAAAAATGTAAATATAACAGTAAATGCAGTTTGCATATAATTAGGCTCTATTCTTTTTTCTTTCTTTTTTTGTGCCCATCCCAGAGGAGCAATATTGTTTTAAACAAGATGACTGGAAAGAACTGAATTTTTCCTATTTTTATGCCAAATTTGGTGTCAAATGACAAAGTAGTTGCAGAGAAAATGTCAATGTTAAAGTTTACCACGGACACACAGACACACACACGCACACACACACACAGAGACAACCGAACACCGGGTTAAAACATAGACTCACTTTGTTTACACAAGTGAGTCAAAAATGGGACGCACTAAACTTACAGTCCTTTGCACAATGTACCCTCTCGCGACCCGGTCAACGGAATGAAGACAAGCTCGATTTCAAACCACCATAAATCATATTTATGTAAAGGAAACCAAAACACTGTATATGTCTTCCGTTTTGATAGTGTATTTTCAGTTCGAATGAATATTCAGAATTGAAATATATTTAATCACTCTTTCACAGTCAGGCTTGTATAGGCCTACTATGAAATCATCAACGAAATAACGTCATGTAGTCCGGTTGTTTTATTATATCACTTCCATATAAACATTTCGATTATTTCTATGTAGAGAGACCTGTAGTAGTCTTTTAGAGATTGTTTCCGTACGTTTGAATGAACTTTTGACACTTTGGTGATCGCACTATTCCAGTTATATGCTCAGATGCAGTTTTGCCAGGAGTTGCCCTTGAATCGCAAAATCGTGTGTTTTTTTCTGTGGCGAACATTTACATTATAAATTAAAATGTGCTGGTTTCCTTTGTTTCAATGAAATGTAGGAGGGCTTAGAGTTGAGCTTGTCTTAGTTTCGTTCACCGGGGCGCGAGAAGATGCACCCTTGTGCCCCAGGCTGTAAATTCAGTGCGTCCAAGGCCTAAAAGGGTTTTTTTGTTGTTGGTTTGTGTGTGTGTGTGTGTGTGTGTGTTTTCTCTGTGTGGGGAAGGGGGGGGGGGTAAAATTGGCTCAGCAGAAGACACCGAAGAAAATTGTCCTGGTTGAGAGGGGAAAAGGGGGGGGGGGGGTGCTGAGTGGGACAGGGGGCGGGTGGGGTGAGGGGGGTGCACAGGAGGCCGAGCCTCTCGATCGACGATACGAAGACAAAGCAATAACAACGCGGGCCGCAACGTCTGTTGTTCTGACTAGGGGTAGAGTGAATTTCCTTCGCTTACTTCGGTAAGTAGGTCGGTTGCCAGGACACCAAACAAATCTATCAGATGGGCCAACGTGACCTATGCCTGACTCAGCCAAGCGAAACAGGTCGCTGGCATTTGTTGAGGTGGACGGACGATTTGTCGTTCGTTCCGTGGGGTAACCTGGATCATATGTCCGGCCAGTCGGAGTCTCGCGTGTGCTGCGTGCAAGAGTCCTGTAAGGTGAACTGAAAGAAGAGAGGGAGAGAGATGGAGGGGGGAGAGAGATAGGGTGATCTATCTGACATGGAGAGAGGAGGGGGAGAGAGAGGGGGTGGGGAGAGAGAGGGGAGGGAGGGGAGTTGTGGGATGGGGGAGGGGTTAACCTTTTGACGGTGAGTGTGGACCTGCCAGAAATGGGTTTAAGGTGCGACTGTTGTTGCTGTTGGTGTTGTTGTTGTTGCCTTGGTCACAGTGGTTATGGTGACAGTGTTCTGTGTGTGTGTGTGTGTGTGTGTGTGTGTGTGTGTGTGTGTGTGTGCATTTCTCTGTGTGTGTTTGTGTGCGTGCGTGCTTGCGACGCGCGCGTGTGTGTGTGTGCGTGTGTGTGTGTGTGTGTGTGTGTGTGTGTTTGTGTGCGTGTATGTCTGTGTGAAAATCTATGTGTGTGTGTGTGTGTGTGTGTGTGTGTGTGTCTG
>NC_134902.1:24159225-24166725 GCF_041734735.1 Babylonia areolata | reverse complement strand
TTGTTTCAAGTTGTTGACCTGCCCGTTCAATCCTATATTCAATCGACAATACACGATGACATGTGATGGAAAGTTGGAGAAAGAGACCGTTAAATATTTATTCAGAGAAAGATTTGTGAACGCCTCATCACTTACTGGATTATGCCCCAAACTGCCATAAAAATATCCACAGAATCAGTCGGAATTCACAGTTTAAAATAATAAACCATGCGAGTTAATACCCTTGAATTGATGAAAAGTAAAAATTTCCAGTCTTGACTTTTCTCAAAATGAAGTCCTTTTCACTTCATACGACGTTTAGAAGTACTTGTACTTGGCTCTGCATGTTATTAGTTTAACAAAATACTCAATTTTCATATCAACTTTAAAACTATAAAACTAGAATGAACATAAAAGAGAAATTGAATCGACCGTGTCAACCGGGTGTAACTAACTGAAACTTGTACATCTATCTAGATCCAGAGAAAACAGCTTACTGTTGCAGTGTGATTGCGGCGATAGCCACGTCTCCTTTACCGCGGACTTAAAAAGAAATTTTAATTGCCCTTAAAGATTTTTCGAATGCCCAAGATACACCAGAATAATATGATTTAAACAGCGTTCTCACTGCGAATACCGCAGTCTATTTATCGCCCTTTAAAAAAGCATGTTTAAATGTTATATTTTTGAACGTCAGTTAAGGAGCCACGATAGTGTAATGGGTAAGACAGTTTCTTCTCACCCGAACACATAAGGTTCGAATCTGACGTTAGAACATTTTTTTTTTCTTTTTTCTTTTTTTCTTTTTCTTTTAACCCGAAGCTTTATAATAATAAATACAGAACACAGACAACCGAATACCGGGTTAAAACAATAATAAAAAGTATAACACCTTGCTGTTGCGTTCTCTTCTTCCAAGGAAACAAGCCCGAAAAGCAAACAAGGAGTTATACAATTTTTCGTGCCTTTTATTTTTACAGTCCAGTATGAATAACAATGACTGGCTGTGTCTATCCCACAAACAAAGCAAAATGAAGCAGTTCAGCCACCCCGTGACCTACAGAGAGGCCAGGACCATCATCCACAACCGTTACCAGAACCAGTGGAAGAGAAGGCTGGGTGCAAACAGTGGTGTCGATCCAATCCACCAGCTCCAGAGACACCAGCAGACAGTCCTCTTCAGACTGAGATCTGGCCACTGCCGACTACTGAGTCACCTTCACCGTATGAAGATCGCCCACACTGATGAGTGTCCATGTGGCGCTGGACCCCAGACCCCTGAACACATCCTCCAACACTGCCCAACCCATGAAGCTCTACGGCGTCAAACCTAGCCAGGGGGCACAGAGCTACAGGCGCAGCTTTGGGGAGACCGCCACGACCTGGAGAAGACCGTGGGTTACATCGTGGCGACAGGGGTGACCGTCTGACGCAGCCAAAACATCGAACGCAGAAGAAGAAGAAGAAGAAGAATTACTCTGAATACAGAGCGTTGGGGCTGACAGCCTTATACACAAAAGTAATAGATGCATTATGCCTTTTTCTTTATACGTATCACAAAGATTGCATTGATCGTAACTGGTCATTTGTTTTTGGTTTTGGTTTTTGCCATAATGTTCGTCGCAAGTACTTCAGATCATGTCCTGATCCGAGACTATTATATATCTAATAATAACAATAATAACAACAACAATATTTTCAACAATAAAAAAAAAATTAATGACAATCATCATCATCATCATCACAATCATAATGATGATGATGATAATGACAATGATAATAATAACGGTGCAAGTACTTCAAATCATCTTCCGATCTGTTCCCAGACAGGGAGTTTGTAGCGTTCACAACAACAACAACAACAACAACAAATCACACACACACACACACACACACACACACACACACACACACACACACACACACACACACGCTCGCAAGCACAGAGAGAGGGGAGACACACACACACACACTCACACACACACGCGCGCGCGCGCGCACATACACACATACACCACACACACACACACACACACACACACACACACACACAGAGAGAGAGAGAGAGAGAGAGACGCAGAGATAGACAGACAGACAGAGAGAGAGGGAGGGAGGGAGGGTGGGAGGGAGCAGAATCTCAAAAAGCGTATCGTAGTCAATCGATTGACAGAACGGAAACAAGCGAGGTATGATAAACTGACATAGAGGGAGCAGTTCGTTCCACACAATTGGCTCCAAGATAAGTGGCTGACCTTGGTTGAATGGCTGGTTTAGAATAGAATAGACTTTGTCTTTATAACCAAGTGTACCGGGGGGTACAAGGAATATTGGGGTGTGGGAGTAGGGAGGGATAGGATAGTACATAAAAAGTAACAAACATAAATCGAAAACCACGTGCAAACACAGATACAGTAGAATTTGGGGCACATTACATGTACACATTAACTTATGAAGAAGTGCATGCACACGCGCGCGCGCGCGCACACACACACACACACACACACGCGCGCGCGCGCGCGCGTTTAAACATGAGCCGCACATTGATGGAGTCTCCCGTTGGTCCGACGGATGAGTAGCCAGGCAGGCTTATCTGTCGGTGTGTGTCCTCATATGGGAGAAGAGGCCGATTCTGGATGCGCAGCACTTCCCACAGGTGTTGCAAGGGGAAACGTCTCCAGAAGTTGAGCCCTGCTTCCTTCGCTCACGCTTCTCCTTAATGGCCAGCGTTCTCTTGTTTTCAAACGTCTTTATGCCATTAGAGCACATCATCCTCCAGCGAGAGCGGTCAAGGGCATCAGTTTCCCAGGAAGCGATGTCTATTTCACAGGCTTTGAGGTTTGTCTTCAAGGTGTCCTTGAAGCGCTTGAAGGGTCTTTCACGTTCACGGTGGCCTTCCTTCAGCTGGCCATACAAAAGCATCTTCGGGATCCTGCTGTCTGTCATGCGGACAACGTGTCCTGTCCAGCGTAGCTGGCACTGGATCAGCAGGCTTTCGATGCTGGGCAGGCCGCTCCTCTCTAGGACCTGGAGGTTGGAGACCCTGTCTTGCCACTTTATGCCGAGGATCTTTCGTAGGCATCTCTGGTGAAACTGCTCAAGTTGTTGAATGTGACGGCGATACGTCGTCCATGTTTCACAGCAGTACAACAAGGTGGTCAGCACAACAGCTGTGTAGGTTTTCATCTTGGTGCTGATCCTGATGCCTTTGTTGTTCCACAGCCTGTTGTTGAGTCTGCCAAAGGCGGAGCTGGCCTTGGCGATGCGCAGCGTCACTTCTGCATCAAGGGCTCCGTTGCTGCATAGGGTGCTGCCCAGGTAGCAAAACGTGTCGACTGAATTGATCTCTGTGTCATTGATCTTGATTGCAGGTGACGGGGAGGCACTGGCGTTCTGTGAGCTGGCTGGTTGGTACATGGACTCCGTCTTGCTGAGGCTGATGGTGAGTCCAAAGCGTCTGCAGGAGGTTGAGAACCTGTCCATAATGAACTGCATGTCCTCATGGGTGTGTACAGCAAGCGCGCAATCATCAGCGAAGAGGAATTCTCTCAACAGTGCCTCAAACACCCTGGACCTGGCGTGGAGTCGCCGCAAGTTGAAAAGTTTGCCATCTGTGCGAAACTGAATGTAGATGCCCCGGTCACAGTCTTGGAAGGCGTCAATCAGCATGGCAGAGAAGAGAATCGAGAATAGTGTGGGTGCCAGGACGCAGCCCTGCTTCACTCCATTTACCACAGGGAACGGATCCGACATGTCAGTATTTTCCTGTACTCTCGCCTGCATGCCATCATGGCAAGACGCAATCAGCTGGATTAGGCTCTCTGGGCAGCCGAACTTTAGGAGGATCTTCCACAGACCACGGCGGTTCACCATGTCGAAGGCCTTAGTCAGGTCTACAAAGACCATGTGGAGCTCCTTGTTCTGCTCACGGCACTTCTCTTGCATCTGGTGTACGGCAAACACCATGCCACATGTTTCCCTGCCTGAGCGGAAGCCACACTGTGCTTCAGGGATGACTGTGTTGGAGACATGGTCAACCAGTCTGTTCAGTATGATGCGGGCGAAGATATTGCCGGCGATACAGAGGAGAGAGATTCCATGGTGGTTATCGCAGGATGTTTTGTCACCCTTCCGTTTGTAAATGTGGACAATAGAAGCATCCCTGAAATCCTGTGGGACCTCCCCTCTCTCCCAGATAGACTGGAACAGGGCGGTCAGCTTGTCTGTCAGCACCTCGCCTCCATACTTGTAGACGTCAGCCTGGATTCCATCCGCTCCTGGTGCTTTTCCTGACGTTGTCAGCTTCAGGGCCTTCTGGGTCTCGACCTTGGTGGGAGGGGCAGCTAGCGAGTCATTGACTGGTAGCTGTGGGAGGGCTGCAATTGCCTCGTCTGATACGGACGAGTCCCTGTTGAGGAGGGTGTTGGAGTGTTCTGCCCAGCGGACAGGGATGTCTTTCTTGTCTGTCAGGAGGGTGGTCTGGTCCACGGCTCGGACAGGGGTTGATCCTGTGACTCTCGGCCCAAACACAGCTCGGAGACCATCATGGAAGGTCTTCATGTCATGAGCATCAGCAACGGACTGAAGCTCTTCGGACTTTCTCTCCCACCAGGTGTTCTTCATCTCACGCAGCCTCTTCTGTACAAGTTGTTTGGTTTGCAAGAACTGGTTCTCCTTCCTCTGGCAGTCTTTATCGGAAATGTGATCCTGATGCTGTATATGCAGTGTGTTCAGGAGCTTGGAGATTCCAGAGTCGTTCTCGTCAAACCAGTCTTTGTGGCTCCTCTGTACAAAGCCGAGTGTATCAGCTGCTGCTGTGTACACAGCATCTCTAAAGGTGCTCCATACCTCTTCTACATCAGTCGATGCAGGAATTTCTTGGAGAGCTACTTGGATTTGCTGCTGCAGCACGTCTTTGGTGATAGGAAGACGGTGGATGTTCAGCTTCCTAGGGGGTTTCTGCCTAGCTGGTTGGAGCTTGCGTGCAAGTCTGATGTTCATCTTGCTGCGATTCCGACATTAGCCTGATTGCCTGACCAACACAGGTGACTTTTTTTTTAGTGAGGAGGAGTTGTGCAGTCCCTTTCCCCACTCTCTCGCCTACCGCGCTCACAGTCCACAGGTGCAGGTACTATTTAAATGCAATTTTAATCTAAATTTCCTGGCCTTAACGTGTTGTTTGGCTTACGAGAAATAAAGAGGGAGAGAACATCGCCAGTCAGCCAGTCGAGTGTGTGACCAAACCATAATCTCCGACCAATAAACCCATACAGGTACTAATGTGTCGTTTGGCGACCCAAACCAGAGCTTACGAGAAAGAAAGAGAGAGAACATCGCCAGTCAGCCAGTCGAAGTCTTCCTATCAGCTGTCTTCAACAGAATTAATGTTTGTTTGGGGGAGTGGTGGACAGCAAGAGCGAGAGAGGCAGCAAGCGTTTCTTTCTTTACGAAACATGAACGCCTTCTTCCGCTGAACCAACCTCTGCCGGTTCGCGTTTCTGGGGGAACGCGGACGGATCCAGACAGCACAGGTGTGTGTGTGCAAGGTGACCGCCAGGGTGTCATCATGGCGATGCTGCCATGGTGTTCGCAGGAGAAGTCTGTCAGTGCTCGACGTCGCTAGTTGCTGCTTCTGGGAGCGACCATTGGCGGCTCCATCTTCTTCTACTTCATTTATTCTTCGGCCGTCATTTCTATGGTGAGTAGGTCGGCGTTGGCTCATTGTTTGGTGCCAATGTTGCAGTTGGTGATTTTTTGTTGTTGTTTTATTTACTTTATTTATTTATTTTATTGTATTTTTGGGGGATGGGTTGTTATTGTTGATATTATTGTTTTGGGGCCTTGTTGTTTTTTTTGTTCGTTTTTTTTTTTTGTGTTTTTTTGTTTTGTTTTTTTAAGTCTCGGCCGTTTAGAACTGCTGTGTTCCAAGTGGCTGCCGTTCTGCGAAAAGCAGTAAGGTCTGTTACGGCTTGTGGGTCTGTCTGTCTGTCTGTCTGCCTGTCTAGCTGTCAATATGGATACCTGTCTACCTGTATTGCTGCTTTGTTTCTCTGTCTCCATGCCTAGATGAAGAGGGGCTGTCAAGTATTTCTACATTGTTAGGTGTTCTCGGCGTTCTTTGCATGTGTGCGCTCACAAGCACACACACACACACACACACACACACACACACACACACACACACGAACGCACGCGCACGCACGCACGCACGTGAATATGTTTTCACACCCGCCTGAATATGACCCCCGGCGGGTTCTGTGCGGGAGGTGCACCGTCCAGACTTCAACAGGGCCTGGAAGGGCATACTGCGTGGGAACGTCAACTGGGTGGCCGGCGGCTTCTTTCTGGAACGCCGTGACGTCATGAGCACTTTCGTGGACCAGTACCGAAGGGCGGTCACCTTGTTCCTGGAGCAGGGGGAAAGTCAGGTGAGGGTCTGTCCACACCTGTTCATTTAGTGGTTATTATCTGTAGTGATTTTTTTTTTAACATTTCATTTTATATCGTTGTCTGTTTGTTTATTCATTTTCATTTCATTTGTTGTTGGTGTTTTTCATAGATTTATTCACTTATCTATGCTGATTTATTTATTCAGTAATTCGATAACTTATCTACTTGTTTGTGTGTTTCTTCTTCTTCTTCTTCTTCTTCTTCTTCTTCTTCTCAAGGCCTGACTAAGAGCGTTGTGTTATGCTGTTGGTAAGGCATCTGCTTAAACAGATGTGGAGTAGCGTATATGGAGTTGTCTGAACGCTGTGACGTCTCTTTGGGTAACTGAACTGATTGTGCTGCACTTTGTGCCTCCTCTGTGTCTGTGTGTGTGTTTCTATTTTCAGAAAATGGCTTTGGGGTTGTTGTTGTTTTTTTTTGGTTTTGTTTTGTTTTTGTTTTTCTGAATTCTAGTGTTACACAATGAAAATGACTGGGTGAAGTTATTAAACATACGCACGCGCACTCAGCGATGGCAATGAGTGAAGTAACAATCTCACGTCCTTTGGAAGAGTAACTAACAACTATAAACAGTAAACCAGCTGGATGTTATTCACTTATTTTGTTTGTGTGTTGTGTGTGTGTGTGTGTGGTGTGTGTGTGTGTGTGTGTGTGTGTGTGTTCATGTTCTCGCGCCTGGTATTCAGTGCAGTCCCCATACATGAGTGCATAGGTTGCATTTTGATTGTCTCTTTAACTGATTATTGCATCGAAGTTATCAAGACGTGTGTGTGTGTGTGTACGTGCGTGCGTGTGTGCGTGTGTGTGTGTGTGTGTGTGTGTGTACGCGTGCCCGTGTGTACATGCTACAGGTGGAACAACACATCCTTTACGCCATGTACACCAAGGAGGGCCGAGCCATCGTCAAGCCCACAGTGGAACTCCAAGCTCTCCACGGAGACTGGTTCTACATCGGCTTCAGGTGTCTGAAACCCCTCCCTCACAACACCTCTCAGCTGGAGGTCACCACACAGCCTTGAAACCCCCGTCACCTCACAACCAGCGTTTCTTTACGGCCCCACCAAGCCCCTCAAA
>NC_134902.1:24146022-24159125 GCF_041734735.1 Babylonia areolata | reverse complement strand
AGGCTTCTTCATTATAACATTAATCTTATCTTAAGCATCATCATCATCATCATCGCGGAATATTATCATCATCATCATCATCGCCATCATTATCACCATTATCATCATCATCATCATCATCACAGTCGTAATATAATCTTGCAAACGCTTGTCACAGATCCTTAACATAATATCGAAGGTTTGGGGTCTGCTTACTAAAATATGGTGCATGAAACCCGTTAATTGTTTTCAAAGCTTTATTCTTATGGGGAACATATGTGAATTTTTAAAAATCTGAAATATGAATTTAAATGGTATGATGTTCACTAAAAAAGAAAAAAAAATGTCGGTGAGCAAGATATCAAATAGGAAACTAAGAAATGCGACTGACACACACACACACACGCACACACACACACACACTCACACATATAATATACATATATATATATATATATATATATATATATATATATATATATATAAGCAGTTGTAAAGGAATGACATCTGCTTTGCATTGTGCTCGGTGTTTGCCTGGCAGGTATGTGGATTGAGAAAATAGGAGAAGAAATCACGAAAGCACTGAACGAATAAGAAATCAGAAATATTAAACAGCAGAAGGTAATGAATGAATGAATGAATGGATGATGTGAATACTTAGATAGCGCCTGTCCTCGGTCGGACACCAAGCTCAGAGCGCTTTACAAACACGGGGTCATTTACACAACAGGCTGCCTGCCTGGGTAGAGCTGACTGACGGCTGCCATTGGGCGCTCATCATTCGTTTCCTGTGTCGTTCAATCAGATTTCAGGCACGCACACATACACACTTAGGCAGACATGTAAAACGTTACTTGTATGTCTGTTTCGTTTATTTACCCCTCCATTTTGGCAGTCATACTCCGTTTTTTTGTTTTGTTTTTGTTTTGTTTGTTTGTTGTTCTTTTTTGGAGGGGGGGGGGGGGAGGTTGCATGCTGGGTATGTTCTTGTTTACATAACGCTGACATGGGTTACACGATCTTTAACGTGCGTATTTGATGTTCTGCGTGCGTATACAGACGAAGGGGGTTCAAGCACTAAGAGGTCTGCACATAATTATTGGAGATTAGAAAAAATCTCCACCCTTTACCCACCAGGCGCCGTTACGGGGATTCGAACCCGGGACCCTCAGGTTGAAAGTCCAAAGCTTTAACCACTCGGTTTTAACAACTGTGGAGACCAAGTCACTCCAGTGAGTATTTTCTGCACGATTCTTTGCCTTGGGGGCAGTGGCGAAAGCATAGGACATACACATACATGACACAGGAGTGAACTGGGCTATTATGTCTATGTCTATGATTGCAAGTAAGGAGGATAAGAGCCTCAACTGTTCTATGACAGGGAATCACTCCAATTTTACACATAGCAGAAACAAATCTGACAGAGAATCTCTCACCGCAGTATGTCTTCCCATCGATCGTCATGGCCACGGCAGTTGCTGCGCATGCTGCAAAAACATGACGAGAGAGAGAGAGAGAGAGAGAGAGAGAGAGAGAGAGAGAGAGAGAGAGAGAATACATATAATCATATGCATGTTACTTCCTCAATGTTACAATAATGATGTCTATCCATAAATCCATCTATGTATCTATCTATCAACCTATCAGTCAAAAGGAAAGAGGTAGTGAACGACACTATTCCACTTTGTTAACTTCTACTTTGGGCTCATTTCTCTGTTTCTTTACTGTCCTCTGTCTCTTGTTCCTCTGTCTCTCCTTATTTGCCACACACACACACACACACACACCACAAACACACACACACACACATAAAGAACTCAGTCACTCACACACAAGCACTCCCCCCCTTCCCCCCCCCACACACAACACAAACACACACACACATAAACGCCCCGCCCCGCCCCCACCCCACCCAATCCCCCCCACACGCAACAAACACCAGCATGCTTGCTATTCTACAGAACCTGGGTGACTTACAGCAGGATATGTCTCCTGTGGTGCCGGCCTGGTACCGTAGGCTGGTGTCACAAAGGCAAGTGGATGTCGCCTTGTCGCACATGGCCCCAAACACACAGTCTTTAGTCGTGGAGCTGCAGGCTTTACCCACTTTGAGCACTGAGCAAGTGCAAGGGGGCAAACAGAAGAGGAAAAAAAGAATCATAGAAAAGGATACATTTGCATCTTTGGGGCATGACAGCGTGCGTGTGCATGAAATGTAATATCACAACAGTTATAAAGTCCTGTGTCTTATCTTCTTCTTCTTTTTTTTCTTCTTCTTTTCAGTTTTGAAAACCCTTAAACCTTTCACTAACGGTCATGAAGACGCCTCGTGTGCTCGCTCTGGGGAGAGTAACACAACCTGTAGAGAAAGTTTACAGAATCAAAATTAAAGGTGTAAACATTTCGCTTGCAGAACGTAGAGTGCATATACATATATATAAGAAGTAGTTAAATGGCCACTGAATGGGCTCTAAACACCTCACATAAAACAATACATGTACACTAGTGCATAATAACATACTTTTGCGCCTGAAAACAACGGCATATATATATGTGTATATGATATACACAGAGCCAATACTACAAATTGCAGATGTGAATAATCACACACACACACACACACACACACACACACACACACACAAATGCCCTACACTCGCACATACACGCTCGCATACATACGCTTGCACACACACACACACACACACACACACACACACACACACACACACACACACACACACTCACACACACACACACACACACACACGCGTGCGCGCTCTTTCACACACGAACGCCCACCCACAGACACACACACACACACACACACACACACACACACACACACACACACACACACACCCCTACATGATGATTTCAGTAGCAGAAGGTATATTGGGGTGGGTAAGCGGAAGATAAAAGCAGAGTTTGTTTTGAACGAGGACAACGAAAGAGAATTCTAGATAGAAGGCGCTTGATACTGGTTTTTTTTTTTTTCAGAACACAACTCATTCAAAAATGAGGAATAAAATGGAAGAGTATATTACAAGAATAACTTCATTAAGTGGATCTACCATTAACTTTCATATGATGAAAAAGTATTGTTAACCACACAACAAAACACCCAAACTAAAAAGACACCAGAACCAAAAACAACCAACTAAAACAAACTACCACCACCAAAAAACAATACACCACCATCAGCAAGCAATAGTACATAAAGTCCATTCTCGTTTTTGGAAGTTGAGAAATTGGATTCATATGATTTATGTGAATGTGTGTGTGTGTGTGTGTGTGTGTGTGTGTGTGTGTGTGTGTGTGTGTGTGTGTGTGTGTGTGTGTGTGCGTGCGTGCGTGCGTGCGTGTGTGTGTGTGTGTGTGTGTGTGTGTGTGTGTGTGTGTGTGCACGCTGTATGTCTCTAAACATCAACTCTCGAAGGAAGTTAAAATGAAAACAAAAAGCTCTTCTTTCTCCAAAGCGTTGCCAAAGATGGCTCCTTCTGCATACAAAACAACTTTGCCGTGTACAAACTCCAATGAAAATAAAGCAACATAACCAAAAAAAGCCACTCACCACACGCGCTGTCCTGCGCTGTATGGTCCGAATCACACGCTGCAAAAAAACACAAAAAACACAGACTTCGTTGCAATGTGGAGATTGCGTAACAGCACTTACGTTGCAATGTGGAAATTGCACACTAGCACTTACGTTGCAATGTGGAAAATGAATAATAGCAATTGCGTTGCAATATGGAAATTGAATAATACCACTTACGTTGCAATGTGGAAATTGATTAATAGCACTTACGTTGCAATGTGGAAATCGAATAATATCACTTACGTTGCAATGTGGAAATCGAATAATACCACTTACGTTGCAATGTGGAAATTGATTAATAGCACTTACGTTGCAATGTGGAAATTGAATAATAGCACTTAACGCTCGTTTACATCACAAGGCTGCTAGTATTGTGAGCGAGCCGTTAGCCGTCAGCTGCAAAGATTATACATCGGTCTCTGATTGAATGGAAATGGCACACGCACTGACACACACACACACACACACACACACACACACACACACACACGTAAACAGATACACAGATACACACACACACACACGTAAACAGATACGCTGACACACACACACACACACACACAATGTGTATACTGCCCAAAGAAAGAAACTCGCCCAAAGAAAGAAAAAATCTGAACACATCAGGCTCGTCTCTCAAATGAGCTCCGTTGGCTCCCTGTCTGAGAGAGAATAAAGTACCAGCTGAGCACACACTGTTGAAAATACATAAACAAACAAATTTAATCTGTCCCTTGCGATCTCTGTGACTGTCTTCGCCTCTACAGCCCTTCAGCTTCAGATCCACTCAATTTCTGCGTTCCCATAGTGTTTCAACACTCCACAGTTGGACATCGCTCTTTCTCTGTCTCTGGGCCTCACGTAAATTTGGGGTGAGCACTCTCTTTCGCTGTGTGTGTGTGTGTGTGAGTTCAGCGTGTATTCATTTATTTATTTATTTATTTATTCATTAATATTGTCATTATTGGTATCCATATTCTTTTTTTTCTACATTTTGTTTCTTTATCTATTCGCTATTTACTTTTTTTTAATTTCTTCCTAATCTTATTTCTTTTAATTTATTTTCTAATTCAAATCGATTATCGATTAATTCATTAATTCAATGACTTCTTTATTTATTTGTTTATGTATCTTATTAAATTTATTTTCAATCATTGTATTTTCGTTATTCTATTTCATTTTAATTCGTTTTATTTTCCATGAAGGCCTGACTAAGCGCGCTGGGTTACGTTGCTGGTCAGGCATCTGCATAGCAGATTTGGTGTAGCGTGTATGGATTTGTCCAAACGCAGTAATGCCTCCTTGAGTTACTGAACTGAACTGAACTGAACTTTCACTCTGCACTCAGCTCTTCCATGTCTGGTCTTAAAACCAAGCTCCTGCTTTATTTGGTAATTTCTGTTCATAACTATTGTTTTCCTACCTATTATGAATGATTTGTGTTGCATGTATATTTATAATCTTCCCTTTTTCAGTCTCTCCATCCCTCACACACATCGATAAACAAACTCAGATACAGACACAGAAAGAAAAACACACACACGCACGCGCGTGCCCTGCCCACTTATGCACAGACACGGAGTTAAAGAAAAAGAAACACGAATTTTAACTAATCAAGTTGTTTGAGTGCCAAGAAAAATATTGTTGCGACGTACGTGGATAAGAGTACATGAGGAGTTTTGCAAGTGTGTGTGTGTGTGTGTGTGTGTGTGTGTGTGTGTGTGTGTGTGTGTGTGTGTGTGTGTGTGTGTGATGCATGTTTGTGTGTGTGCATGTGTATGTACACGAATGTGTGTGTAAATGAATGTTTGTGAGTGCGTATGTATGTATGTCTGTGTGCTTGTAATAATAATAATAATAACAATAATAATAATGATAGTATTTATATAGCGCTGAATCTTGTGCAGAGACAAATCTGAGCGCTTTCACACCAGTCATTCACACGCATGCATAACTCTAAAACTGAAGAAACTGAAGACAAAGAAGAGGTTGGGGAGGGAGGCTATCTTGTGAAGAGGTGGGTTTTAAGGCCAGACTTGAAAGAGCTGAGTGCGGAGACCTGACGAAGCGAAAGAGGAAGTTCATTCCAAATACAAGATCCAGAGACAGAGAAAGAACGGGGCCCAACAGTGGAGTGTTTGAATCTAGGTATGCGTAAACAGAGTGGATCCGAAGCCGATCGTGGAGAGCGGGATGAGTGTAGAGGTGAAGGCAGCCACAAAGATAGAAAGGGGCAGATTTGTGAATACTTTTATAACACAGAGTGCTGATCTTATACTTTATTCTGTTTGAGACAGGGAGCCAATGGAGATGTTGCAAAAGAGGACTGATGTGCTCAGATCTTTTCTTTCTGAGCACGAGTCGGACAGCAGAGTTTTGTATGCGCTAAAGGGACTGAATGGATGAAGCAGGCAAACCAAACAATAGGGAGTTACAGTAGTCAAGGCGAGAGAGAATGAGAGAAACGACAAGTATAGATGTTGCGTCTGTGGACAGATATTTCCGAATGGAACTGATGCGTCGCAATTGACAGTAGCAGGATTGACATGTCTGACTGATAAATTTTTGCATGGACAGTGTGTTGTCAAGGACAACGCCGAGGTTCCTGACTGAACTGGAAAGAGGGATGGATGTACTGCCAAGTTTGATTTTGTCAGCTGTGATGGAAGAGAGTTTTTGTTTAGTTCTATGATCATTGCTTCGGTTTTGTCTGCGTTCAATTGTAACTTATTTAGAGTCACCCAGTCATGCTTTGCATGTGTGTACATGCATGTGTGCTATTCCACAGTAACATGTATATATGACTGTGCAGGGAAGGTTGAAAAAAGTGGTGGGAGGGGTGCAAGAAGGGGCAAAGGGAAGTATGGATAAGTAAATGAGGGAGCAAATTATTACAGAAGATTGAGGAGCTTTAACTTCTTCTCATATGTGGCAATTTAGTATATTCATGCATGTGCCATTTTAGACTGTTGCTATAATTCTTACAATATTGTTTACGTACATTCTCTTTTCTATTCTCAATTCTCAAATCGTTGTTGAATTGTCCGGTTGCCCTGTTGTAATAGTTGTTTTTTTTTTTTTTATTCATTCCGGACACATGCAATGCGCCAGCATTAGATTTCATCTACAATTTTTCATTTTGTCACAGAAATTAGCTTATTACGTACTTATGAAACGTTGCATTTTTTAAACAGTCTCTAAACCAATACACATACACAGACAGACAGGCAGATAGACAGACACGCACACACACACAAACAAGCACACCTGCGCGCCCACTGAGAAACTTAATGCAGGTCATGTCTCAATCAGATCCAGCAGCGAACCCACCGGTCGTGTCGCACGTGCATTTGTCGGTTTCACTAACATCAGCACACATCATACCCGTCATGAGGCACTCACTCACAGAGGTGCACGCCTGACCCCCCCCGCTCCCCCGCCCCACACACACACTGAAAGACACACACACACACACACACACTGAAAGACACACAGTTGGAAACTTACCACAGGTAGTGGCTCCATCACTTGGAGCAGCGTACCCAGTGGACGTGTCGCACGTGCACTTGACGGTGCCACTGACATCAGCACATGTAAACACGCTGAGGCACTCACTCGCAGCGCTGCACGTCTGACCCGCTACCTTTTCTGCACACAAATGATACTGACTGTCACAAGTGCTTCTCTTCTGTGCATGAAAGATATAAAAATGTCAGCAGAAACGTTCATCATTTTTCTGCCTGTTTGGGTCCACTGACATTTGTAGAGAGGTGGGCTTGCACATAATCATGTTACTTCACGTCTTAACCACTTTCTTTTCTGCAGACATAAAGGCGGTTTTAAAGTCACAAGTTTATTTTCCTCTCACTCACCCCATTTCTCTCTGTCTCTTATCTGGCAAAGATAACTAGGAATAAAAAATAATGATATGACAGAAAAATCAATAGTTTTGGAATGGGATTGTTGTGTCACTGTGTTAGCTATGAGGGAATAGATTAGGCAGTCCAACCACCTGAAAAACAACTTTGTATTAGTTTATTTTCTAGTCATACAGAACCCTCTGCTCTGATCACAATGATATCTAAATCATGCCTGTTTGGCACCAAAGGGAAGAGATGTACTATGAGGTACAGAAAACACTGATTGCATTAATTTCGATCTATATATGTGCAAATGAAACACAATGTTCGGAGACATGTTTTCTTTTAACAAATGACCTAAAACATTGACACACAGAAAACACTTGGACAACCAGGTGTGCCACACTTTGAGAATCACTAATTCGCTTATTTTCTACATGCAATGTATAAAAACAACAGACTTCAAATAGGTATGTAACAAAGCAACTCTTTTTTTTTGTTTTGAGAATCCAGATATGCAAATAATTACTGTCCTGAGTCAAAAACATCTATAAAGCAAATTTGGTACATATGCAAAACGTAATCATACATTTTCGATAACGTATACAACATATGAACCCTTTCTTTCAGAATGTAAATATTACGCAAATTGTTTATTGTCCTATGTCCTATTCCAAAACATCTCAAAAGCAAGTTTGGTACATATGCAAAAACTTACTGAAATCACACAATTTCGCCATTATTTATTCAGAAAGAACTACAAGGCTGAAATTTGTATCAAAATGATTACTGGGATCCACTCTTGCATAGAAAATCTTTTGCGAAAAAAACAAGTAACATACTTCGAAATGTTTAATTTTACTATAGAAAGCACACTAACAAAGGTGTGCATAATAAATAGAACATTATCTTATATTTGAACAGGAGCAGCCTATACTCACAATGCATAACTATTTTGCACAAAATTGAATACTTACTACATGCTCCGCTTTCAGACGAGTAGCCAGTGCCACATGCTGAAATCACACACACACACTCACACACACACACATACACACAGAGACACAGACAGACAGACACACACACACACACACACACACACACACACACACACACACACACACACACACAGAGTATTGTAAAAGAGTACATTTTGGAGGGACATAGAATGTAACATATTTCTTCATTAAATCTGCTTGATATCATGAATAATCAAGTATTTCTTCTACCTAGACCTGTCAGAATCTGTAATGCTGCAGAAACTGAAGATGCCCAGAAATAAAATGACAATTTATATTTCCATTACACGTTCCGTTTCACTTACTTAACAAACTGTAGTATGTTGATTTTGGACCAGTATAGAGAAACACAGACAAGAGAGAGAGAGAGAGAGAGAGAGAGAGAGGGGGGGGGGGGAGATAAGCAGCAAAAAGTTACTCAAATATAGATAAATGAAGATACTGTATCGCAAGCCATAAAGACTTTATTCTATGTCTTATTTGGTGGTTAAAAAGTTTTTTAAGCCACAAACACTTAAAATTTTAAACAGCAAATATCAACTTGTGGATTCAAATTATTTTCGCTTTAAGGTTCTGTTCTCCCTTTTTTGTCAAAGTCTGACAGTGACTTGCTTGTCCATCCAGGTTTTTTTTTGTTACCGTGAAGGTAGTCAATGACGGTTGCTACATATTTTATTTTGTTTAGAACTGAGCACGGTTCTCTTACGTCTTCCACTTCTTTTCAAGGGATGTCTCTTTGAAACTGATTGGTTTGATACTCAGATCGTTTTCTATCATGGTTTGACTGAAAACTACAGGAAGGCGATTTCTGCCTTGATGCAGCAGTGATTCAGCACTCAATCCTGCTCTGAATTTTGACAATGTAAAACTGATGTCACTTACACTGCTACCGTCTCCCTGTGTGTGTGTGTGTGTGTGTGTGTGTGTGTGTGTGTGTGTGTGTGTGTGTGTGCGTGTGTGTGTGTGTGTGTGTGTGTGTGTGTGTGTGTGTGTGTGTGTGAGGAGGTGGTGTAGGAGTTGGGGTGAGAGAGCATGCACGAGTCACCATTGTTTTTTTTTCTGTGTGTGTGATTTCTAGACGTGATTAAATGTCATTTTAAAACCCCATGCACATACCAAACTCCTCTATTTGAATCCAAAAGAGTTTTGGATTCTTGTTCCAAGGCATGCTAAGATTGTTGTTGTCAATGGACTGAGAATTTACCCTATCAGTTCTTCAAGGATGAGCTGTTTTAACAACTGGACATGTACCAGTGAACTGTAGACACTGTTTTTTAAATCTCATACCCAGACCATACAAGGATCATCATCAGGAATGAGGCCACCATATCATACTAAACATGCAAAATATTAGATCAAGGAGGATACACGTGAATAAAACCGGGCGCTTTGGCATATGAAGTATGACAGATTTCAAAGAAAACAAATATTTGCAGTATCAACTGACTTGGATGCATGCATAGAAGAACGTCCGGACAGCAAACTCAATGAATGTCTACTTTAGTATGGAGCACGTTTGACATAAACAATATCAATAGCAGATCGACGTACCTCAGGAACGAAGTGACATCTTTTGCATTAGAGATTGTTTTCTGCACTCTATAACACAGATGCACCCCCACACCCACACCCACACATACACACAAGCACACACACAGATACACTCGCACACACACACACACACACACACACACACACACACACACACACACACACGCGTGCGCGTGCACACACACATACACACACATGCACACTCACACACACACACACACACACACACACACACACACACACACGCGCAGTTGGAAACTTACCACAGGTAGTGTCTCCATCAGTTGGAGCAGCGTACCCAGTGGACGTGTCGCACGTGCACTTGACGGTGCCACTGACATCAGCACATGTAAACACGCTGAGGCACTCACTCGCAGCGCTGCACGTCTGACCCGCTACCTTTTCTGCACACAAATGATACTGACTGTCACAAGTGCTTCTCTTCTGTGCATGAAAGATATAAAAAATGTCAGCAGAAACGTTGATCATTTTTCTGCCTGTTTGGGTCCACTGACATTTGTAGAGAGGTGGGCTTGCACATAATCATGTTACTTCACGTCTTAACCACTTTCTTTTCTGCAGACATAAAGGCGGTTTTAAAGTCACAAGTTTATTTTCCTCTCACTCACCCCATTTCTCTCTGTCTCTTATCTGGCAAAGATAACTAGGAATAAAAAATAATGATATGACAGAAAAATCAATAGTTTTGGAATGGGATTGTTGTGTCACTGTGTTAGCTATGAGGGAATAGATTAGGCAGTCCAACCACCTGAAAAACAACTTTGTATTAGTTTATTTTCTAGTCATACAGAACCCTCTGCTCTGATCACAATGATATCTAAATCATGCCTGTTTGGCACCAAAGGGAAGAGATGTACTATGAGGTACAGAAAACACTGATTGCATTAATTTCGATCTATATATGTGCAAATGAAACACAATGTTCGGAGACATGTTTTCTTTTAACAAATGACCTAAAACATTGACACACAGAAAACACTTGGACAACCAGGTGTGCCACACTTTGAGAATCACTAATTCGCTTATTTTCTACATGCAATGTATAAAAACAACAGACTTCAAATAGGTATGTAACAAAGCAACTCTTTTTTTTTGTTTTGAGAATCCAGATATGCAAATAATTACTGTCCTGAGTCAAAAACATCTATAAAGCAAATTTGGTACATATGCAAAACGTAATCACACATTTTCGATAACGTATACAACATATGAACCCTTTCTTTCAGAATGTAAATATTACGCAAATTGTTTATTGTCCTATGTCCTATTCCAAAACATCTCAAAAGCAAGTTTGGTACATATGCAAAAACTTACTGAAATCACACAATTTCGCCATTATTTATTCAGAAAGAACTACAAGGCTGAAATTTGTATCAAAATGATTACTGGGATCCACTCTTGCATAGAAAATCTTTTGCGAAAAAAACAAGTAACATACTTCGAAATGTTTAATTTTACTATAGGAAGCACACTAACAAAGGTGTGCATAATAAATAGAACATTATCTTATATTTGAACAGGAGCAGCCTATACTCACAATGCATAACTATTTTGCACAAAATTGAATACTTACTACATGCTCCGCTTTCAGACGAGTAGCCAGTGCCACATGCTGAAATCACACACACACACTCACACACACACACATACACACAGAGACACAGACAGACAGACACACACACACACATACACACACACACACACACACACACACACACACACACACACACACACACAGAGTATTGTAAAAGAGTACATTTTGGAGGGACATAGAATGTAACATATTTCTTCATTAAATCTGCTTGATATCATGAATAATCAAGTATTTCTTCTACCTAGACCTGTCAGAATCTGTAATGCTGCAGAAACTGAAGATGCCCAGAAATAAAATGACAATTTATATTTCCATTACACGTTCCGTTTCACTTACTTAACAAACTGTAGTATGTTGATTTTGGACCAGTATAGAGAAACACAGACAAGAGAGAGAGAGAGAGAGAGAGAGAGAGAGAGAGAGAGAGAGGGGGGGGGGAGATAAGCAGCAAAAAGTTACTCAAATATAGATAAATGAAGATACTGTATCGCAAGCCATAAAGACTTTATTCTATGTCTTATTTGGTGGTTAAAAAGTTTTTTAAGCCACAAACACTTAAAATTTTAAACAGCAAATATCAACTTGTGGATTCAAATTATTTTCGCTTTAAGGTTCTGTTCTCCCTTTTTTGTCAAAGTCTGACAGTGACTTGCTTGTCCATCCAGGTTTTTTTTTGTTACCGTGAAGGTAGTCAATGACGGTTGCTACATATTTTATTTTGTTTAGAACTGAGCACGGTTCTCTTACGTCTTCCACTTCTTTTCAAGGGATATCTCTTTGAAACTGATTGGTTTGATACTCAGATCGTTTTCTATCATGGTTTGACTGAAAACTACAGGAAGGCGATTTCTGCCTTGATGCAGCAGTGATTCAGCACTCAATCCTGCTCTGAATTTTGACAATGTAAAACTGATGTCACTTACACTGCTACCGTCTCCCTGTGTGTGTGTGTGTGTGTGTGTGTGCGTGTGCGTGCGTGTGTGTGTGTGTGTGTGTGTGTGTGTGTGTGTGCGTGTGTGTGTGTGTGTGTGTGTGTGTGTGTGTGTGTGTGAGGAGGTGGTGTAGGAGTTGGGGTGAGAGAGCATGCACGAGTCACCATTGTTTTTTTTTCTGTGTGTGTGATTTCTAGACGTGATTAAATGTCATTTTAAAACCCCATGCACATACCAAACTCCTCTATTTGAATCCAAAAGAGTTTTGGATTCTTGTTCCAAGGCATGCTAAGATTGTTGTTGTCAATGGACTGAGAATTTACCCTATCAGTTCTTCAAGGATGAGCTGTTTTAACAACTGGACATGTACCAGTGAACTGTAGACACTGTTTTTTAAATCTCATATCCAGACCATACAAGGATCATCATCAGGAATGAGGCCACCATATCATACTAAACATGCAAAATATTAGATCAAGGAGGATACACGTGAATAAAACCGGGCGCTTTGGCATATGAAGTATGACAGATTTCAAAGAAAACAAATATTTG
>NC_134902.1:24138522-24141022 GCF_041734735.1 Babylonia areolata | reverse complement strand
TCACAATGATTAGTAGGATCCACTCTTGCATAGAAAACAATCTTTTGTGAAAAAAACAAGCAACATAATTCGAAATGGCTAATTTTACTATAAAAAGCACGCTAACAAAGGTGTGGATAATAAACAGAACATTATCTAACATTTGAACAGGAGCAGCCTATACTCACAATGCATAACTATTTTGTACAAAATTAAATACTTACTACATGCTCCACTTTCAGCCGAGTAGCCAGTGTCACATGCTGAAATAACACACGCACACACACACACACACCGAGACAGACAGACAGACACACACACACACACACACACACACACACACACACACACGGTATTGTAAAAGAGTACAGTGTGGAGGAACATAGAATGTAACATAATTCTTCATTAAATCTGCTTGTTATCATGACCAATCAAGTATTTCTTCTTCCTAGACCTGTCAGAATCTGTAATGCTGCAGAAACTGAAGATGCCCAGAAATAAAATGACAATTTATATTTCCATTACACATTCCGTTTCACTTACTTCAACTGAAGTATGTTGATTTTGGACAAGTATAGAGAAACACAGACGCACGCGCTCACGCTTGTGAGCGAGTGAGAGAGAGAGAAAGAGAGAGAGAGAGAGAGAGAGAGAGAGAGAGAGACATGGAGAGAGAGAGAGAGAGAGAGAGAGAGAGAGAGAGAGAGAGAGAGAGAGAGAGAGACGGAAGTTAAGCAGCAGAAAAGTTACTCAAATATAGATAAATGAAGATACTGTATTGGTGGTTAAAAATTTTTTAAGCAACAAATACTTAAAATTTTAAACAGCAGTAATCAACTTGTGATTCAAATTATTTTCACTTCATTTTCTGTAGCTTTGAACAGCTCTGTTTTTCTTTATTTTATTCTATAATTTCTGGATCAGAATAAGGTTCTGTTCTCCATTTTTTGTCAAAGTCTGACAGTGACTTGGTTGTTCATCAGGGTTTTTTTTTTTTACCGTGATGGTAGTCCATGACGGTTGCTACATAATTTACTTTTATTTAGAACTGAGCACGGTTCTCTTACGTCTTCCACTTCTTTTCAAGGGATGTCTCTTTGAAACTGATTGGTTTGATACTCAGATTGTTTTCTATCATAGTTTTGTTGACTGAAAACTACAGGAAGGCGATTTCTGCCTTGATGTAGCGGTGATTCAGCGCTCAATCCTGCTCTGAATTTTGACAATGTAAAACCGATGTCAACTACACTGCTACCGTCTCTGTGTCTTTGTGTGTGTGTGTGTGTGTGTGTGTGTGTGTGTGTGTGTGTGTGTGTGTGTGTGTGTGAGTGTGTGTGAGTGTGTGTGTGTGTGTGAGTGTGTGTGTGTGTGTGTGTGTGTGTGTGTGTGTGTGATTTCTAGACGTGATTAAATGTCATTTTAAAACCCCATGCACATACCAAACTCCTCTATTTGAAGCCAGAGGAGTTTTGGATTCTTGTTCCAAGGCATGCTAGGGGTGTGGTTGTCAATGGACTGAGAATTTACCCTATCATTTCTTCAAGGGCGAGCTGTTTTGACAACTGGACATGTACCAGAGAACTTTAGACACTGCTTTTTAAAGCGCATACGCAGACCATGCAAGGATCATCATCAGGAATGAGACCACCGTGACATACCAACCATGCAAAATATAAGATCAAGGAGGATACAGAACTGTTAAGTGCACGTGAATAAAAACGGGTGCTTTGGCATATGAAGTATGACAGATTTCAAAGAAAAGAAGTATCGTTTGCAGTATCAACTGACTTGGATGCATGCATAGAACAACGTCCAGGCGGCAAACTCAATGAATTTCTAGTTTAGTATGGGTACGTTTGACATAAACAATATCAATAGTAGATCGAGTACCACAGGAAGGAAGTGACATCCTTTGCATTAGAGATTGTTTTCTGCACTCTATAACACAGATGCACCCCCACACCCACACCCACACACACACAGACACACAAGCATACACACAGATACACTCACACACTCACTCACACACACACACACACACACACACACACATGCACACTCAAAGACACACACACACACACACACACATGCAGTTGGAAACTTACCACAGGTAGTGTCTCCATCAGTTGGAGCAGCATACCCACTGGACGTGTCGCATGTGCACTTGTCGGTGCCACCGACATCAGCACATGTAAACACGCTGACGCACTCACTTGCAGCGGTGCACGTCTGACCCGCTACCTTTTCTGCACACAAATGATACTGACTGTCACAAGTGCTTCTCTTCTGTGCATAAAAGATATAAAAATGTCAGCAGAAACGTTCATCATTTTTCTGCCTTTTTTTCTGTCTGACATTTGCAGAGAGGTTGGTTTGTACATAATCATGCTAATTCACGTCTTAACCACCTTCTTTTCTGCTGACATGAAGACGGTTTTAAAGTAACAAGTTTATTTTCCTTTCTCTCACCCCATTTCTCTCTATCTCTCTGTCTCTTATCTGGCAAAGTTAACCAGGAAGA
>NC_134902.1:24116022-24133522 GCF_041734735.1 Babylonia areolata | reverse complement strand
CCACTGGACGTGTCGCATGTGCACTTGTCGGTGCCACCGACATCAGCACATGTAAACACGCTGACGCACTCACTTGCAGCGGTGCACGTCTGACCCGCTACCTTTTCTGCACACAAATGATACTGACTGTCACACGTGCTTCTCTTCTGTGCATAAAAGATATAAAAATGTCAGCAGAAACGTTCATCATTTTTCTGCCTTTTTTTCTGTCTGACATTCGCAGAGAGGTTGGTTTGTACATAATCATGCTAATTCACGTCTTAACCACCTTCTTTTCTGCTGACATGAAGACGGTTTTAAAGTAACAAGTTTATTTTCCTTTCTCTCACCCCATTTCTCTCTATCTCTCTGTCTCTTATCTGGCAAAGTTAACCAGGAAGAAAAAAATGATGATACTTATGACAGAAAAATCAATAGTTTTGGAAGGCTATAGCTGTGTCATGGTGCTGGCTATAAGGAAGGGGGAGGGCACTAGATCAGGTAATCCAATCGCATGAAATAACAGCTGTCAATAGTTTTGGAAGGCTATAGTCGTGTCATGGTGCTGGCTTAAAGGGGGGTGGGGGTGGGGGGGTGGGGGGGGGGGGGGGTGGATCACGCATTTTCGAAATCGTATACAACACATCAACCCTTTCTTTCAGAATGCAAATATTACGGAAATTGTTTATTGTCCTGTGATCAAAACATCTCATGAGCAAGTTTGTTACATATGGAAAAACTTACTGAAATCACACAATTTCGCCATTATTTATTCAGAAATAGCTAAAAGGCTTAAATGTGTATCAAATTATTAGTAGGATCCACCCTTGCATAGAAAACAATCTTTTGCGAAAAAAACAAGCAACATAATTCGAAATGGCTAATTTTACTATAAAAAGCCTGCTAACAAATATGTGGATAATAAATAGAACATTATCTAATATTTGAACAGGAGCAGCCTATACTCACAATGCATAACTATTTTGCACAAAATTGAATACTTACTACATGCTCCACTTTCAGACGAGTAGCCAGTGTCACATGCTGAAATCACACACACACGCACACACACACACACACGAACACACACACACACACACACACACACGCACACACACACACACACATACACACAAACATACACACAGACACACACATATAAATACACACAGATACACACACGCAGTATTGTAAAAGAGTACATATTGGAGGGACATAGAATGTAACATATTTCTTCATTAAATCTGCTTGATATCATGAACAATCAAGTATTTCTTCTACCTAGACCTGTCAGAATCCGTAATACTGCAGAAACTGAACATGCCCAGAAATTTTAATAAGATGGCAATTTATATTTCCTTTACACGTTCCGTTTCACTTACTTAAGAAACCGAAGCATGTTCATTTTGGACAAGTATAGGGAAACAGACGCTGAAGTCACTCATACACGCACACACACACACACACACACACACACACACACACACACACACACACACACACACAGATACACACACACACACACACACACACACACACACACACACACACACACACACACACACGGTATTGTAAAAGAGTACGTGTTGGAGGGACATAGAATGTGACATATTTCTTCATTAAATCTGCTTGATATCATGAACAATCAATTATTTCTTCAACCTAGACCTGTCAGAATCTGTAATGCTGCAGAAACTGAAGGTGCCCAGAAATTTTAATATGATGGCAATTTGTATTTCCATCACACGTTCCATTTCACTTACTTAACAAACTGAAATATGTTGATTTTCGATAAGTATAGAGAAACACAGACGAGAGAGAGAGAGAGAGAGAGAGAGAGAGAGAGAGAGAGAGAGCGGAAGATAAGCAACAAAAAAAAGTTACTTAAAGTATAGATAAATGAAGATACTGTATCACAAGCCATAAAGACTTTATTCTATGTCTTATATGGTGGTAAACAATTTTTTTTTTTAGCCACAAACACTTAAAATTTTAAACAGCAATGATCAACTTGAGGATTCAAATTATTTTCGCTTCACATACTGTAGCTTTGAACAGCTCTGTTTTTCTTTATTTTATTCTATAATTTCTGGATTAGAATAAGGCTCTGTTCTCCCTTTTTTGTCAAAGTCTGACAGTGACTTGCTTGTTCATCCAGGTTTTTTCATTCCGTGAAGGTAGTCTATGACGGTTGCTATATAATTTATTTTGTTTAGAACTGAGCACAGTTCTCTTACAGCTTCCGCTTCTTAAGTTTCAAGTGATGTATCTTTGAAACTGATTGGTTTGATACTCAGATCTTTTTCTATCATGGTTTTGTTGGCTGAAAACTACAGGAAGGCAATTTCTGCCTTCATTTAGCAGTGATTCAGCACTCAATCCTGCTCTAAATTTTGACGATGAAAATACAATGTCACTTAAACTGCTAACACCTCCCTGTCTTGTATGTACGTGCATGTGTGTGTGTGTGTGTGTGTGTGTGTGTGTGTGTGTGGGGAGGGGGGGGGTTGGGGTGGTGGTGGTGGTGGTGGTGGTGGTGGTATGGAAGTGGTGCTGAGAGAGCATGTTCGAGTCACCATTGTTCTTTTGTGTGTGTGTGATTTCTAAATGTGACTAAGTGCCATTTTAATACCCCCTGCAAATACCAAACTTCGCCCTTTGGGTTGGGCACTGATAGAATTGACCTACTGCCCTGCCATGCATGTTGTAAGAGGCGAGTAAGGCAGGACCACCTCGCCCGGGGGATAAAGGGGTCTGCGTAGGGTTAACTACCCTACCTGTAAAAAAGACCAGTTACAGAAGCATCGACGACAAAGAACCAAAACATTCACCTGGGCAAGGAAGGGTCTCCGTCCCGGAGACTTATGACGCGGTGTAGTGAAAGCCAAAAGAAAGCTGCAAGGCTGACTCCCCTTCTGACACCCAGGACAACAACGCCAGTAGCCACATGGAACATCAGGACGATGTATGAAGCAGGAAGAGCCATCCAAGTAGCGAGAGAGATGAAAAACTACAAGATCGGAGTGCTAGGATTGAGTGAGACAAGGTGGCTACAGTCAGGACAGATGAGATTTTCATCTGGAGAGCAACTGCTGTGTTCAGGACATACAGAGGATGGAGCCCCTCACATTGAGGGTGTGGCCCTGATTCTGGCAGCGGAGGCACAGGGGGCATTCATTGGCTGGGAACCTGTCAACTCCCGCATCATCACAACCAAGTTTACCACCAAGAAGAATGACATCAGGCTGAACATCATCCAGTGCTATGCTCCCACCAATGATGCGGAAGAAGAGAAGAAAGCTGACTTCTACCAACAACTACAGACAGTGATAGACAGAAGAGGAGCCAAAGACATAACCCTACTGATGGGAGATTTCAACGCCAAGATCGGAAAGGACAACACCGGCTACGAGGACACCATGGAGACACACAGACTGGGACAGATGAATGAAAATGGTGAGCGCTTTGCAGACCTGTGCGCCCTGAACCAGCTGGTGATAGGAGGAAGTATCTTCCCACACAAGTGCATCCACAAGGCCACATGGAGATCCCCGAACCACGTCACGGAGAACCAGATCGACCACATCTGCATTAGCCGCAAGTTCAGGAGATCATGGCAGGATGTACAACTGATGAGAGCAGCCGATGTGTCATCAGACCACCACCTTCTTATGACGACAGTGAGACTTCGCCTCAAGAGATTCACCAAGGCCAACAACACACGGGCAAGATACAATATTGGACTGCTCAGAAACAAGGACACACAAGCAGCATTCCAGATTAGCCTTTCCAACAGGTTCTAGCCACTACAAAAGCTGATAGAAGACGGTGAGACATCGAGACAGTGGGAACGCAGCAAGAAGCTCTGGCATGACACATGTGAAGAGGTCTTTGGCAAGAAGAAAACTCAGCACAAGGAAGGATTTCTGCTGACACCATCCACAAGCTGGAAACAAGGAACACGAGCCAAGCAAGAGCAACGAAGGCAAAGGCACATAAAGAGTACACAGCAGCAGACAGAGATGTAAAGAGGAGCATCAAGAAGGACAAGAGGGACTACATCGACGACCTGGCCAGTCAAACAGAGGCAGCAGCCGGACAAGGAACCTAAAGGACCTGTACCTGGTGACCAAGAAGCTGACGGGCAAGTTACAGCAGACAGATAAGCCAGTGAAGGATAAGAACGGGAACCCACTGACAACAACCGAGGAACAGCTGAAACGATGGGCAGAACACTTCAGGGAGCTGCTGAATCGCCCCGCCCCTGATGCACCACCAGACATCCCACCTGCAGAGACAGAACTGCCCATCAGCTGCGACAAACCCTCAAAGGCAGAGATCAAGAAAGCCATCATGACTGAAAAATGGGAAGGCTGCAGGGCCAGATGAGATACCAGCAGAAGCCATCAAAGCAGACATGGAAACAGCTGTCAACATGCTATACAGCCTCTTCAGCAAGATCTGGGAGAAGGAGGAGGTACCGGCCCAATGGAAAGAAGGAGTCATCATCAAGCTGCCGAAGAAAGGAGACCTCAGGGACTGCAGCAACTACCGAGGGATCATGCTCCTGTCAACGCCAGGCAAGGTTCTCAACAGGGTTCTACTGGAAAGGATGAAAGAGGCCGTCGACCCCAAGCTCCGAGACCAGCAGGCAGGCTTCTGGCGGAACAAATCCTGTGCCCACCAGATCGCCAACCTGCGCATCATTGTGGAGCAGTCGCTAGAGTGGAACTCCCCCCTTTACATCAACTTCATAGATTATGAGAAGGCCTTCGACAGTGTGGACAGAGAGACGCTGTGGAAGCTGCTGAGGCACTACAGAGTTCCATAGAAGATCATCTCCCTCATCCGGTACACCTACCAGGACATGAGCTGCAGGATTGCCCACGCAGGCCAGCTGTCTGAAAGTTTCGAGGTGAAGACTGGAGTTCGCCAGGGGTGCCTGCTGTCACCGTTCCTTTTCCTCCTGGTCATCGACTGGATCATGAAGACCACTACAACAGGCAGGAACAACAGCATACAGTAGACACTCTGGACACAGCTGGACGACCTCGACTTTGCTGACGACCTGGCGCTCCTGTCACACAACCACAGCCAGATGCAGGACAAGACCACTCGCCTGGAGACCACGTCAGCCAGGACAGGGCTCAAGATCAACAAGAAGAAGACCGAGCTGATGAAGATCAACACCACTGCCAACACACCAGTCACAGTCGGTGGAGAGCCCATCAGGGAGGTGGAGTCTTTCGTCTACTTGGGAAGCGTGGCTGACCGACAAGGAGGCATGGACTGAGACGTCACAGCCAGAATCGACAAGGTAACAACAGCTTTCATCATGCTCAAGAACATCTGGGTATCAGGAGCAATCAGTACAAAAACCAAACTCCACATCTTCAACTCCAATGTGAAGTCAATTCTGCTCTACGGATGCGAGACATGGCGGACAACACAGACGATGCAGCAGAAGATTCAGACATTCTTCAACACCTGTCTGAGGTGCATCTACAAGATCCGATGGGAGGAGAAGATCTGAAACGAAGATCTGTGGGAGCGAGCAGGACAGGAACCAGTGGCCAAGCAGATACTGTGGAGGAAGTGGGGCTGGATCTGACACACCCTCAGGAAGCCAGCGTCCAGCATCACGCACCAAGCCCTGACCTGGAACCCGCAGGGAAAGAGGAAGAGAGGCCGGCCTTGCAACAGCTGGAGGCGAGATACCGAGGCACAGCTGAAGCAGCAAGAGACCAACTGGACTGGAATGGCCAGAACAGCCCAGAACAGAGTGCGATGGCAAGTGGTTGTCGATGGCCTATGCTCCACCGGGAGCAATGGGCATAATAAATGAATGATGCACATACCAAACTCCTCTATTTGAAGCCAAAAGAGTTTTAGATTCTTGTTCGAAGGCATGCTAGGGGTGTGGTTGTCAATGGACTGAGAATTTACCCAATCAGTTCTTCAAGGGCAAGCAGTTTTGGAACTGGATATGTACCAGGGAACCGGAAACACAACTTTTTAAATATCATACCCAAAGGCAAGGATCGACGTCAGGAAAGAGGTTACCATATCCTACTATGCACATACATGCACATATACACACATCCATGCACACCCCGCTACACCCCCCCACCCACCCACCCCCCACCCCCACACACACAGAGTTGGAAACTTACCACAGGTAGTGGCTCCATCACTTGGAGCAGCGTACCCACTGCTCGTGTCGCACGTGCACTTGTTGGTGCCACTGACATCAGCACACGTGAACACACTGAGGCACTCACTCGCAGCGCTGCACGTCTGACCCGCTACCTTTTCTGCACAGAAGATGACACGGAATGACATCAGAAACTTCACTGCACAGGTGAACCGCCTTTTTTTCTTTGTCTTTTTTTTTTCTAAAAAGGACGGAATGATGAGCAGAAGCCTTTGTCTGTTTATGTCACATACTTGACCCCTCTCTGTTGTGGGGAGGCGGTCTTGATAAACAAATAGAAATGGTATGCCTGATCACACTTGATTCGCTTTCTTTTCTGCAGACGTTGATTTGAATTATTTAGTCAGTCTCGTGAAAATATGCAGCATGCATGGTTATTGGTTCAGCGGTTTGGCAAAGCCATCATCAGAAGCCCCCATAGAGAGAGACAGTGAGCTACAAAAAAGAGTGAGAGAATGAGAGAGAGAGAGAGAGAGAGAGAATGAGAGAGAGAGAGAGAGAGTAGAGGATGAAAGACATTGGGAGAGAGAGGTGGGAGATAGAGAGAGGGGGGGGGGGGTAGGAAACATAGGGAGAGAGACAGGGGTAAGAGAGAGAGAAGAGCCATTCAGAGAGAGAGAGAGAGAGAGAGAGGAGGAGGAGGAGATGAAAGACACTGGGTGGGAGAGAGAGAGAGAGACAGAGAGAGAGAGAGACAGACAGAGAGAGAAACAGGGTGAGAGTAAGAGGGTGGAAGACAGTGAGTGAGAGAGAGAGAGAGAGAGAGAGAGGTAAGAGCCATTGAGAGAGAGAGACAGAGAGAGAGAGAGAGAGGAGGAGGAGGAGATGGAAGACACTGGGAGAAAGAGGGTGGGAGAGAGAGACAGAGAGAGAGAGAGAGAGAGAGAGAGAGAGAGAGAAAGAAGGTGAGAGACATTGACAGAGAAAAGAGAGAGGGGATAAGAGAGAGAGAGGGGGGCAAGAGAGAGAGAGAGAGAGAGAGAGAGAGAGAGAGAGAGAGAGAGAGAGAGAGAGAGATTATACATATAATTCAACCGTGTTTTCACCAATATTGGTCAGACATGCGATCCTTGCTTCTTGTTTACTCGTAAGTGTGAACTCTTACAAGCATGATCATTATCATTACGCTGCGGTAAAAGAGAAGTAAATACATACCTGCTGCTAAGTCATGTTCAGTAAAACTTGAATATCTCAATCAGATGAAATATACACTTGTAAATTTCTTATTGACATAAAAATGTGTGTTGCCGAAATCTGATACCTCAGTAGAAAACATTTCAACGTGGATACAAAACAGAAGTAAAGCCGAACCTATAAGTGTCATCAAAATTCTGATTGGTATTCCATGATATGTGTTTTGAATAAATCAGATCTTACGACTGAACCATTTACAATCTTAATGTTTTTTTGTTTTTTTTTAAATTTTCTGATCAGCTTCCATTTAAATGTTTTAAAACATTCTGTGTTCATCAAGCGCTACAGTCATTAAAACTACAGACAAGGTCAGAAAGTATAACTGACTATGTAAGTATGTTTGATTCCCAATCCATTTCAAAATCAGAAAAAGAAGGAACTGTGTTGTTTTTTTTTGTGTGTATCGTTGTTGTTGTTTGTTTTTTTTTTTTTTTTCATCTTTTGCTTTTGATCATTATACCGATATTCTGTTCTTCCGCTCCACTCTTCAATGATGGTGATGATGATATGGATACTGATATATCACCTATCCTCGGTCAGAGACCGAACTTTCTGCGCTTTACAAAACACGGAGTCACTGATTTGTACAAGAGGTTGCCTACCTGGGTAGACCCGACTGACAACTGCCATCGGGTGCTCATCATTCGTTTCCTGTGTCATTCACTCATGCATATTTCACACACAGATACACAGACACAGACACACACACACACACACCATGAACCATAGGCAAGCCGGTTAGCACTCCCGAATTTACCAAAGGGAAGCCAGTTAGCACTCCCGAATTCACCAAGGGCCAGCCAGTTAGCACTCCCGAATTCACCAAGGGCAAGCCAGTTAGCACTCCCGAATTCACCAAAGGCAAGCCAGTTCGCACTCCCGAATGCACCAAAGGCAAGCCGGCCGTTCAGAAATTGAAGACAGTCCCCAGCGAGCGTGACGTAGTTCGCGGATGACGCCAAATTCATATGTTTCACAATATGTCATCCTACAAAACATCGGCTGGGAACCTTATGTGTGAAAATTGTCCGCATTTTCCAATAGACAACACCAAAATTAACATGCACAAAAAGATACCATATTAAAAATTGTCATCGACCACACATGTACAAAGCGATTTGTTACCCACACACACACACACACAGAGTACTTTATGCTCTAGAATTATTTAGCCTTGAAACAAGACCTAACTTAGTTATTGAGGCAAATCATCGGGTTCATTGTTTGAAGATTAAAGGGACTGAAGTCAGTTTTTGTTGGGTGCCTTCTCATGTGGGCATTCTTGGCAATGAAACTGCTGATAAAGCAGCTAAAAGAGGAGCACAAGATTCAGAAATATCGACAAAATTACATGTCAGTCTTTCCGTAAAAGAGACATACACTTTGTTAGAAAAAATCAGCATGGGGTCGATTTCATAACCGATGGAAGGAAAAGTTTTAAAAATATAAAGGGACATTATTCCCCGAGAATATTATTAAAGAAAAGATACCGAATCCATCAGCGTGCTATACAAGATTAATAAAACTTGATGCGCTGAAGACAAAGTATAGTAAAAATGTTACATGCATCTGTGGTAAGCAGTTCAGCTTGCATCATTGTTTTTTTCAATGTCAGCAGTTACGTACCTTCTTGCCCAAGTATTTCAAAGAGAACAACTACTCTGCAGATGGTTTTTCGAAAGTTATTTCTGACGAGGTTCTTATGGTCGAACTTTCACAGGCATTAGTTCATAGCCCTATTTCTACATTCCTTCAATGTTCTTCAGAATTGTGTTAGTGGTTTCTGATTATTATCATTATTGAACTGTTACTGTTAAATATTATTGCATGTTAGGTATGCATTTTTTGGTAGATTTCTACCTTTTCTGTTTTCCTCTTCTTTTCCCCCCTTCCGCCCCCACCCCCTGTATTTTTTTGGTTTTTGTTTTATTGATTTTTTGTTTGTTTTTGTTTGTTTTTTTAATCGTCTAGTATCACTGATAGTGAAAAGACGCTAAACTAAAGAACACACACACACACACACACACACACACACACACACACACACACACACACACTTTGCCAAAGAAGCAAGAAGCAAAACGTTCATGACTTACGTCGGTTTCTTGCTGATTAACCAACGACGACGAAACCGAAAAGGCAGTGGGTTGGGGGCGGGAGTTGTGGGCGGAAGACTCAGAGCAAGTCTGCTTATACATCAATCCCATTCAGATATTTGCTCACCGTCAGCAATAAGTGTTTGGAGAAACGAAAGTTGTAGACTGGAAACGGTACCATTCCGCCTGAAGCAGTCCACATCGACCGATATTTTTTTTTATTTCACGACTGTGAAAAAATAGAGTATACCCTACCTCTGTCAATGTTTCAAACTCACCTTGTCTCAGTCATGACTTTCCACGGTAATTTCATATATTACGATTTTCATCCTTTAAAATAGCAACTGAGTTATTGCATTTAGACGATGCGTAAAATGCGGAAGTGGTGTCATTCTATGTGGTCCCTCAAAGAATTTCTTTTCTTTTCTTTCTGTGTTTCTTTTAACTGTTGACAAGAAACAATGTCATGTTGACTCAAAACCGCTACTGAACCAAATATGATTTTCGCTAATCAAGCAACGAACCAGAAACAACCAACAGAAATCTTGCGGATCCATAGGCTCAACAAAATAAAACGTTCACGGTCTAGAAATACAATTTAATCCGAAACATAACGTCGCTATAATTAAAATCTGAAAAAACAAACAAACAACAACAACCGATTTAATCCGAAACATATACGTCACTATAGCTGAAATATGGAGAGAAAAAAAAACCGATTTAATCCGAAATATACACGTCGCTATAACTGAAATATAGGGAAGAAGACAGTTTTGTTTTATATCCCAATTTCGTGCTGACAAAGCCAAATCTGGTGTTGACAAAGCATTTCCAGAGAAAATGAGTCGGTTAACTTTAACCATGGATACCCACATTCACAGCCTACGTACACACAAACAATAACAGTAGGAGCAGGTTCATCACATACACTCACTTTGTTTACACACAATGTTCAAGAAAACAAAAGAAAGGAAAACAAAACTTACTGCACACTCCGCTCTGCAGTTGATAATTTGTAGGGCAAGCTGAAAAACAAAAACAACAAAAATACAAAAAAACAAATCTTAAAAGAGTGCGGAGGATGAAAACAGAATGCAATGATTTACATCAGTTTAAAAACATGTGCTAAGTGACTAGATGCAGACTGCAAATCAAGACCAGACCTTTCCCCGATCATGCTGCAACCAGTTTCAGTTTCAGTTAGTTTCTCTAGGGGATGTCGCTGTATTCCAACAAATCCATATATACGCAACATCACATCTGCTAGGCAGATGCCTGACCAGCAGCGTAACCGAACGCGCTCCTACGCGCTTAGTCAGTGCTTGAGTGCATGCATATAGCTCTCTCTCTCTCTCTCTCTCTCTCTCTCTCTCTCTCTCTATATATATATATATATATATCCGTGCACCCCTAGGAGTATTTGTTTCCAGTTTAAACGTTTGACTTGTAGCCTCGACTCGTTCCTGCACCATTTACTGTACACATTTGAACAAGATATGTTGAAGATACAGATGTCGATAGATATAGTGGCATGAGAGGATGATAGGGTGGAAACGACACTCACAGCAGGTCTGATCCCCCGAGCTGCCAGCACCGTAGCCAGCGGTGGTGGTGTCACAGGCGCACTGCCCGCTAACGCAGTTCAGGCCGGTGTAGCACTCAGAATCATGACATGGCCTGCCGGCTCCTTGAACTGCACACACACACACACACGCACACACACACACACACACACACACTCACTCACTACCACACGCACACACACACACACACACACACACACACACACACACACACACGCACTTCTTATTGGACATTCAGGCAAAACAACGCAGCCAACACACCCACGTAGCAATAAAGAAAACAAAACCAACAAAAAACTTTCACCTGCGGTTCCTGTTCTTCTGAAGACGTGAACACAAGAGCACATTACCTAACAGACATGAACACACACACACACACACACACACACACACACACGCATAGCAGTCCGAGCACACACCCATGTAGCAACAAAAAAAGAATACAACAACAACTAAAAAAACGAGACTTGCTTCTCATTCTTCTGAAGACGTGAAGACAATGCGCCTCCAAAATATAATCGACATTGAGGAAAACAAGCAACATTCAAGAGTTTGCTTGGGGGAAAAATTGAGTAAATATGAAGACAGGTTTAGCCATAGGCGAAAACCAAACAACCAATCAAATGCACCCCCCCCCAAAAAAAAAAAGAAAAAAGAAAAAAAGACCCCCCACCCCCACAAAAAAGCAAAAAAACAACACCAACAGCAGCAACAACAACAAAAAAACAAAAAAACAAACAAAAAACAAAAAAACAACAACAGCAACAACAACAACAAAAAAAATCTATTCAGGCTAGTGGTGTTATTCTGACGCAGGGAGGCACAATACATAACCATACATTAACATATTCACGTACAGGAAGACATAACAAGGGAAAAAACAACATCGACAACAATAAAACAACCAAAAAACAACAAAAAGAAAAAAACCCAAAAACAAAACAAACAAGAGAGACAAGGCCTTCAAGACTCACTTGTGATACACTTAAAAAAAAAAAAAAAAAAAATCCAAGCTTTTTATGTATTGAGTATAATTTCAAAATGTAATGTTTCAGATGAGAAAGATCAGTTTAAAGCAAATTAAGTCCCCTAGCATTAATTAGAGTAATTTCCCTTTTTTACTATCTGCACCAAACGTTTGCAAAATAAATATAACTTCCATGCTTAGCAAAAGAAGTTCCTGTTTGAACAAAAAATGATAATAATGACTGCTCTTGTTGTTGGGTCAGAATATCAGATCAAAGTGCCAAGTTTAGAGAATACAAAAAATATAACTATAACAGTAAATGCAGTTTGCATATAATTAGGCTTCATTTATTTTTTTTTGTGCCCATCCCAGAGGTGCAATATTGTTTTAAACAAGATGACTGGAAAGAACTGAATTTTTCCTATTATTATGCCTGATTTGGTGTCAACTGACAAAGTATTTGCAGAGAAAATGTCAATGTTAAAGTTTACCACGGACACACAGACACACACACACACACACACACACACACAGACAACCGAACACCGGGTTAAAGCATAGACTCACTTTGTTTACACAAGTGAGTCAAAAACAACTGGCGTTGACATTTTAGGAGGCACGCAGACAGAATAAACACGCAGTGAGACGTATCGTATCGGTACAGCCATCTCCGGGAGAAAAAAGAAAAAAAAAGAAAGAAAAGACTCACCATCTAGTCACTGCACCTTCACCGAAAAAGTGGACACACAAAATGGACAGTCTGCTATTGTCACAAGCTGATAAACACACACACACACACACACACACACACAGAGGTAAGAGAATGGCTATGCCACCTTCACAGACACAATAAACAACCCAGACTGTGACACCTTAGCCAGACTGACTTAAAAACTGGTACCAAGACATTAATTAAGAAGCGATGAGGATGATACAAACTGCTCTGATCATTTTCGGACAGAGACAAACAGACGAGTCAGAATCAACAAAAAAACAACAAAAAAACTGGCTCTAGCAAAGTTCATGGGAGTCTAGACAGAGAAGAAAGAAACCTAGACGCAAATAGTCCTGGATGTTATTTCACCAGATAACATGACAAATGTTCAGAGGGTGAAGGGAAACTGACTGCAAGTTATGCCGCTTTGGAACCAGCCAGTGTTGCACTTGCACAGCTTGTTGCTGGAGACAGTGGTGTCGCAGTAGGAGCCAGTGGGTGTGCACACGTCGCCAGTGTCGCAGTTGGAACCGATGTCCCCCGCCGCTGCATGTCCGCCTGTCAGCAGTATAAACACACACTTTGGAGTCTTCTCTCCCTCCCTCCCTCACCCCCTCTCTAAGTAAACATGACAACTTCACAATTACACACACATGCATACCTACACATGAAACAACAAACAAACAAACAAATAAAAAGAAAAGAAAAGAAAAGAAAACAAAACAACCCCCCCAAAAAACAACAACAACAACGCGTACGCACGCACAATCGCAGGCACATATTCACCTATCTACACAACACCTGAAACACAAACTAAAAGAAAGAAAAAACGAAGAAAAAACAAACAAGCAAAAACAAACAAACAACAACAACAAAAAACAAACAAACAAAAAACCCCAAACAAACAAACCCACAAACCAAAACACGCATGCATGATCACAGGCACATATCTACTAATGCATACCACCCCTAACACACACACACACACACACACACACACACGATTTAAAAAAAAAAAACGTGCGCGCACGGTCGCAAGCACATATTTATAGATGTATACCGTCCCTACACACACACACACACACACACACACGCACGCACGCACGCACCCACACACAAACACACACGTGCGCGCGCAGTCATGCACAGACGCACGCACATATATACACAAGTATACAAGGACGCACGATCGCAAAGACATACAAAAACTGTTCGTGGGCGATGGTGAGCTCCTTCACAGAGAGCTGAGACGTGTAGTCATTTGAAACGCTTTCCGAATGCCAGTCACTACAAACTGGGGCCTGAGGATTGTTCAGAGTATGTTGCCTTTTGTTTCCTTAAAGGGTTATTACAGCACTGAGTGTTTTAACGCCATGTCATTTCAATTGTCGTGCTTGGGTCTTTCATGTTTCTCTCTGATGATAATCATAACATATTATACTCATATGGCGCAAACTCCATATAATGGTCTCTACGCGCCTCACGAGACAATACATATAAACTAGTGCATTATAGTGTATTACATTATAATCGCATGCTGAAGTAATATCCCGAAACTTCACATAAAGTGTCGGTCACGGATTTGTCACAACGTGCTGTGCTGGGGTTTATCAAAACTCATCCCGGCTCACGATATCAACTGGAGGATGCAGCACACACAACAAACCGGGTAAAAGAAAACTTATGAACACACGTAATATTAAAACATTTTTTAAAGCATTAAGTACACTCATGATCCGTGCATCAGTGCCCCAAGGACATCAGCACAAGTCAAGGGATGAGTGAAGGGTGACATGATCTGTTAATGAACTATTACAGGCTGTCTTAACTCCTTTTGATACAGAATTCATCACTTTTTGCGGCCCATGAATATCATATACGCAGTTATCTGGCTTACTAACTTTAAGCAACCACTGAACGTTAAAAAGTGTGTTTCAAGTTAAAATCATTTTGAATGAGGAAAATTTCATTGTCATCTAGGAATGGATCATACGGTGAACTTTATGATTCCAAATATATTTTATCTTATTGTGTTACTTCCAATTTCAATATTCTCATTACAGAATAAAGCTTCTGAAAGCAACTTCATCGTCGGCCTCCTTCCCTCTCGAGAGACGATGGCCGCACCAGAAATGTAGTCACTGCACTTGAGATGCTGGTTGTAATCAATTATACGCCATGACAGTATGCTTCTAAAACATGTCGTTTCTTTATATCTATTTGGACGTAACTAAAGCCATATCTTTCAATTTCATTGAAAAATGGGTCGATGCAATGCACAAACAATAATTTTTCATTTTTGTATCGTTACCTTAAATTTGGAATCCAGTGAGTTCAAATGCTTGCATGTATACTTTTTCATTTGGTACATTTAGTCCCCCCCCCCCTCCCCCCGCCCCCGGTTTATCATTTTACACTGTTTGGTTTTAAACTTTTCCAGATTTCAATATATATCTAAATGTTGCAAGATTTTTTCCCAATTTTTTCATATATATTTTTTTTAATATATATTATCAGATTGCCGTTTTTTTTTCCTGCATTCATATAAAGCCCAGAAACTTTCACGACTTTTGTAACAAGCTGGAGACAGATACCGGAGGATACTCTCTCAACATCATTCATTTAACTGAGCATCGTCAGCCAACTGAGAAAATCTATGTTCTTTATTATTGCTAATAATTACTCGTGACTTTATCTGCCTATTCATGATTGGTATTTATATACGCCATATGAATAAAAGCGGAGAGTAGATTGCCTTGTCGACATCCTCTTTCAACAGGAAATCAATCTGCAGCATGTCCATTGATAAATGCCGTTTTGATATTCTTATATAAAGTTTGTTTCCGTTTAGATATTCTTTCTCCAAAAACGTAAGCTTCCAGTACTTTGAATAGAAATCGCTTGTCTTGACAGTCAAAAGCTTCTTTTTCTTTTCTTCAAAATCTAGGAAAACAAGTGGCCGATTCAATGCATTAAATTTAAATAGCAGATAAATCTAATGTTATCCCCCAAATACCAGTTCGCAATAAATCCAGTCCGGTCTTCACTAATTCACTTTGAAAGAACCTTTAAGTTGTATTTAGTATAAATAATATTTGAATGTTTCGAATGCTTCAAACAGTTAAATCCGATTTTGACTGGCCTCTGCTTACCCTTGTCGGACGTGAAATCTGCTGGCAAGTTCATACCTGTGTGATGGCGGGTTCAGATTCAGAACAGGTGCTCAGTACAGGTGTTCAGAACAGCCTGTATGAGCGAAATGTAAAAGTTATTTAGTTCCCAGCAGCGCACAGCCCGCAGCACGATCTCCTGTTCATTGTGTGCCTGCGCACTTCAGTTGTTACTGACATTCTTTTTAAAACAAATTGTTTTATGTATTGCACCACGGCTGAAAAAAAAATTAAATTCAAAGACTGGGCCAAGGGTCTCCCTGGAAATGCCGGGGAAACGTTGTCGGAGCATGGTTTCGACTCGTGGCTGGCCTTGTCCATTGGTTCAAACTTCGATATTGCTGACTTGCCTTTAAAACCAGGGCATCGTGTAGCAACAATGGCGCTTTTGATCGAGCTTCAGGCAACGGACAAGGAACCTTTGTGGAGGGAATACAGCATAGCAGCTACTTCAAAACAGGTCAGCGATAACACTACAGTGACTATTTCTACCAATGACGACCTGTATCGAACGGCAGCGGACGGCACGTAGACCTCGGCCCCACCGGCTTCCTCAACACGATGCGGTCAGGTGAGGGAACACTTCAGATTCCCGACTTTATTGCCTTTCGTGATGACGGGGCACCAGAGGACACTGAACTGAAGGAGGGGGTTGTTATTCGTCTGTCAAAGTCAAAACCAAAACTGGACAGCGTATCACCGTTCAATACCTCTCGGCCAACAGCAGGATCATGGCCAAGCTCATCGAAACAGGGCGTCTGTCGGGCCAGGGTATCCTTGACCACACGGCTTACACGGCGAAAGTCGGCAAGATGGCCACTCGCAAAACGTGGTCATCGGTACTGATCTACAATGACCAGTACAGAGCCAGCCAGGCAGCGCACGGCTTCAGGTGGGGCTATGACTCTCAGCACTTGGCAATGGTGGCGCTGAGGGGACGGTCGGCCTCCACCCACAAAAACGCCCCCAACACGCAACACCGACCCCTTATTTGCAGTCCAAGTACGAGCACATATCTTATATAATACATTCATAAGTGAAATAGGTCTCCAGTTATCTATTAATTTGAGTTTATCTGGCATAGGAATACTCGTTATAAGTCCTCCTTTTTGAGAGGCTGATATTTCTGTGACTGGCACGCACGATTAAAAAAGAAGAAGAAAAAGAAAGCTGCTTCAAAGCCATCCGCCCTAGGACTCTTTCCGTTGTTCATGTTTTTAGAGTGACACCGGCTTCTTCCAAGGTTATTTCCCTTTCTGGTGATGTTTTTTCTTGTTTTTCATCTGTTCGTATTGGACATTTATTTATTAGATTACTTATTTCACATTAGTCTAATCATTTCTTTATATATCTTTTTTTTCTTAAAGAGGCGTTCACATCTTATTTTGTGATTTCTGGTTCATCGAATGATGTTCCATTATGATAAAAAAAAGAAGATTCCGCCATACTTTTATTAACAAAATGCCTCATCTCAAGATTACAGAAATGATTTATGTTACCTTGAATATGAGTATTTTTCTTACGCTTTCACTGCTAAGATTGGTTCAGGTCTTTTGTTCAAAATCCGTATAACTTCTGTTTT
>NC_134902.1:24096022-24113522 GCF_041734735.1 Babylonia areolata | reverse complement strand
CAGGGCTCAATGTGGTTAAAAAAAATCATTATTATTATTTTTATTATTATTTTTTTTAAATAAATGAATTAACGGAAGGATTGTTTAGTTGCACGTAGTATCCGCCACAATCATGTTGTGTGCATTTTTATTTTATTTATTCATTCTTGATGATATGTATTTGTGGAGTCTCTCTCTCTCTCTCTCTCTCTCTCTCTCTCTCACACACACACACACACACACACACACACACACACACACACACAGATTTAGTAAGCATCTGAGTTCATCTGGATCCGTTGTCCTTACCCCCTCCCCGCCATTATTTATTTCCATTTATTTATTGGTTGAAAAAAGGCCTGTGACCCAAATACGATTTAACCATCTGAACCTGAATCTCTCTCTCTCTCTCTCTCTCTCTCTCTCTCGTGTTGGAGCATGTTCTATTCTGTGTCTATGTTTTGGCAAGAAACTCTTAGGAACACACAAACATAAAAAAAGCACTAATGCGCCATCAGCAAAGGTCTCGCCCGGCTTGGCGTTGATCAGACCTCTCTTGTTTCTTGAAACTCGTTTCGAATTTCATCCTCCTGGCGCCCAGAGACAACCCACCCAACCCATAGTCTTGGGATCCATAGCGACAGTGGCATGTTGATTTACTCATATTTCTTCACGTTAAAATGCTAGATATATCATCAGTATTCGTTTCCGTATAAACAATGAATGTCCATAGTTATCCGCCCCCCACCCCCCCACCCTCACCCCTACCCCGCGGCAACCCACTACCCGGACTATTTCTTTTTGTTCTTTCTTCCCATAGCTCCTACTTTGGAAATCCTCCAGGCGTACTTCGTGTGCAAAATTTGATCCTTTAATTCTTACAAGCACAAAAGAAGATTTACTATTGTCAGTCAGTCAGTAAGTCCGTCCCACATTGTGAATTACTTGATCATTATTAAGACGTTTCGCAAGTCATGGAAGTTCGAACCTTCTACTCAACATCTTCTTCCACCGCCCTCTTTTGCCTCCCTCTTCCTTTCTCACACCCTTCAACATGTTCACGAGGAACAAACACACGCGCGCACGCATGCACACGAATACGCGATCGAGCAAAGAGTTAAAGTATGACGTTATCATGTACACGTAACTATAAATCAACATGACAGTGAAGGACAGTAAGTACAAACCATGAGAAAACATCTTCTGTATTCAAAATTGAAATAAAGTAACCAGACAAACAGAACATTCAACATACACACGTTAAAAAAAATTAAAACAAAATATAAGAAAAGCACAGAAAAAGGAATGGGGGAGGGGGAAGAAGTGGAAGGTGAAGTTGAAACCCTACGAAGACGAGCAAATAAATTTTAGGGTCATGTGATTTCAATGTAAGGGAGAGACATGTTTGTTTGACAAATTTTGCCAGTTCTGGACAAAAAATAATGTCCTTGAAAGATTTTCTGTTATAAATGTGAACCCAAAAACTCAGCGGAACTGCTTGCTGAGCCACTGTGTTCTAATTGGTAAAAAGTGTATTATATCCAGACTGCTCAGTATCAGTATCAGTATCAGTAGCTCAAGGAGGCGTCACTGCGTTCGGACAAATCCATATACGCTACACCACATCTGCCAAGCAGATGCCTGACCAGCAGCGTAACCCAACGCGCTTAGTCAGGCCTTGAGAAAAAAGAAAAAAAAGTATATATATATATATACAGAGAGAGAGAGAGAGAGAGAGAGAGAGAGAGAAGCGTACATACATAAATAAATAAATAATAATTATGATGGGAAAAAAAAAGAAAAGAAAAAGATAGTAGTAATGAAAATAATGATAAAATAATAATAATAATAATAATAATAATAAATAAATAATTAAATAAATAAGACAACAATCAGTAATCGTGTATTGTCTTCCACAGTTTTTTGATGATGATGGTAGAGTTCTATGTACACTTCAAAGAAAAAATATGATTTGCACATTGATTTCCTTACTTATGCTGGATATAAATCAACAATAAACGAATTAGTTAAAAAGCATAATATTTATGTGGATAGCAACAGACACACAAATACTTCGCTCTGCTTCAAACACTTGTTTTCTGTTTCTAAAGGCTCAAGACCATATTATGATGTGTTGATTGAAAATGATATGAAACCAAAATGTTGTGAGAAATGGGACTTAAAGCTTTTGATGCATCATAACTGGAAACCTTGTTTTATGCATGCACACAAGACAGTTTATGTAAAACTGAAATGGTTTCAACTGAAAATACTACACAGACGTTTATGTACAAAAATTGTTTTAAAAGAGGTTGGTGTTACTGATAATAACAACTCTAGTTTTTGTAGAAATCCAATTATGTGCAAATGTTTTGGAACGCTTTGACGGACTTGATAAAAGAGATATGTGTAAACGCAGGAAATTTGAAGTTAACAGAATTACAGGTTTTATTTGGATATGATGTGACAATAGCAACTGATGCTGTTTTGTGTTTTAAAATATTGTTTGCAAAGTATTACTTATAATTATGTAAAATTGAGGACAGCTTTCCACAAATATCTTTAAAAAAACCCAAAAAACAAACAAACAAAAAAAAAAAAAAACACACACAAATAAAAAACTCGATATAGAATTGAAGAATATAATGCATATATCAACTTCAAACATGCCATTTTCTCTGCCAGATGGCTGCCTTACAAATTATTGATCACAAATGATTAGTAACCTGTTCATGATTAACGAAAATTAACCACCCATATTTTTTTCTTTTTACTGATTTTAATGATTGCGATGTTCATTTACTGTGAACATACTCTAAGATACCTGACAGTTTGTATTCCTTGACAGCATGTGTAAGATCTTAAGAAATGAATGATAATACTCCATGATGATGACCAACGTATGTATAATCCAGCTGCTTGGCTGTTTCTATCAGTCTATTTATGTTGTTTTTTCTGTTTTTTTCTCTTTATAAATGTCCATTAAGAAGTTGTTGTTATTGTAAAATGTCAACCTATCAAAATGGAATATAAAAAAAAGTAAAAAAAAAAAAAAAAAAAAAAAAGTGAAAGGGAAAGTGGAGAGGTGTTGGCGCGTGGGGGGCGGGGGGCGAGGGGGGGGGGGGAGGAGAGCCCTTCTTCTTTTCTCCTTCTCCACTTCCTCCCGTTCCCTTCATGGAGTATACTCCCACTTACTTACGAGAGACATACAATATATCTTTATTAATCCGACTGCAACTTACATGAGCATTCAAAGGCTCGTCACTCACACCACACAGTCTCTCAGCCCGAAGCCCAGTCTGACATAATTGTAATTTTATGGACATGGCAACAAATTAACTTAAAAGCAAAAAAGTTTGAATTAAAGTATAAAAGTGATAAAAACTTAGCAGCTTCATTTATAACCCAGTAAAAAAAAAATCATAACAAGTATTCTAAAGAAAAACTAAGAGGCGCTATTTCCGGCAAAAGTAATTATAACATATATTTTAAAGAGAAAAACTAAGAAGCGCTATTTCCGAAAAAAGGAGAGACAATGTAAAAGAAGAGACAATGTAACAATAAAATTTTCATTTTGTTATCATAAATTCTTCAATGGCAGTTTGTATAATAAATACATCACATTCTTGGATGCCATAAAAGAGACATGTTCTGATTTTTATCACATATATTTCACTGATTTCAGAAAAAAGAAACCCAATTCCAAGCTATTAGAAAGTCTTTGGAGAAAAATGCAGGTACAGGAGGTATGCTTAAAACATAATATTCTAACAATATATAACAACATGACATAATCTTTCAAACAATATGAAATAATAATCAACAATGATATCACCGACAAAACACAACAAAGTCTTCCCTAATCACGGATTGTTGTTCAACTTCTATAAGCGTACAAAAAAAAAAAAGAAAAAGAAAAAAAAGAGTAATAATAATGGGTTACGCTGCTGGTCAGGCATCTGCTTGGCAGATGTGGTGTAGCGTATATGGATTTGTCCGAACGCAATGACGCCTCCTTGAGCTACTGAAACTGAAACTGTTCAACTTCTGACACCAGTGAAGTGTCGTCAACACTACCAGTAAGCTAGCTATCTAGGATAGCTGTGATGCACTTAGGAGTCGCGCACGTTGGTAAGATACCAAAATCACTATCAAAGCGCACTAAGCGTTCTATTTGAAGAGGAATACCGTGATGATGGTGGAAGTCGAATTTGTATTTGTATTTCTTTTTATCACAACAGATTTCTCTGTGTGAAATCCGGGCTGCTCTCCCCAGGGAGAGCGCGTCGCTACACTACAGCGCCACCCATTTTTGGTAATTTTTCCTGCGTGCAGTTTTATTTGTTTTTCCTATCGAAGTGGATTTTTCTAAAGAATTTTGCCAAGAACAACACTTCTGTTGCCGTGGGTTCTCTTATGTGCGCTAAGTGCATGCTGCACACGGGACCTCGGTTTATCGTCTTATCCGAATGACTAGCGTCCAGACCACCACCAAAGGTCTAGTGGAGGGGGAGAAAATATCGGCGGCTGAGCCGTGATTCGAACCAGCGCTCTCAGATTCTCTCGCTTCCTAGGCGGACGCATTACCTCTAGGCCATCATTCCACTGTAAAATCTAGTAAACCAAAATTAATAAGTATCGTTATCATCGTTGTTGCTTATAGCCCAAGCTGACCACATAGGACTACATCAGGACTGAAATAATCATCAATATTGGTACCATGGAAACAGCATAAGCAACAGACAAGAAATGCACCAAGGGCCACAATTCTGGCCATCAGCATCAAGCGACAGCAGTGACCCCTTCATCCATTAATCATGAGTACAAACAAAATTTTGAATGATTGTAGACCCATCTAATCATATTCCTATAAATCATGAATGCTTTCTGAATCAACTCGACAGGCAAGGTGTGGGTTGCATGAGCGAAGTTACCATCGCTAAGTTTTGCTTATCGTCTAGAATGTTCCCAACTCTGCGGTCAATTCCATATACTTGAGAACATTTTTAACTCTAAGCAAACTTAGTGCAGCAAAGATCGCCTCACGCAACTGGTGTATCCGTTGTCAGCGCTGTTTCATTGCTTTTCCCCTGGGAGTTTCTATTTCTATTCCAGAGACCCGACTAAACGCGTTTGGGTTACGCTGCTGGTCACGCATCTGCTTTAGCAGATGTGGTGGAGGGTATATGGATCTTTCCGAACGCAGTGACGCTTCTTTGAGTAGCTGAACTGAAATGAAGTGAATTTCTCGGGCTGCCTCGCCCGAAGAGTTTATTTTTCCTGGGCAGGGGATTTCGGTCTGGATTCAAAGATTCAAAAGATTCAAAATGATTTATTCATATAGGCCAAGGCCCCTAATGAAGGGGTATATGAACAGACAACAATGAAAAACAAAGAAAAACAAAAACAAAAACATTTCACATAATACAACATGCATAGAAAACTCGATAGAACATAAGTTCAAATGAAAACTAGCCTGGGAACAAAACAGTGTTTTCATGACGTAATAATTTCTCGGACTTTGAAAGCTTTATATAAATACAAAGCAAGGTTTCTAACAATTTCACAGGATGTTGAGGACATTAACAAGTTCAATTTAAACATATTTGGTAGTCTATAATATCTAGGCTTAATAAATGATTCTCGAATATTCCTCTTTACAAGTGGTAAAAAGTGAGAATATTTGTCGCCACTTTTTAGCACACAACCCTCAACGACCCTCTCCCCCTCCCCCAACGATTCTCTCTCTCTATCTCTCCCCCCCCCCACCCTTCCCCACTCCACGTCTCACTCAGATTTCATCAGTCCTGCAAGTTTGAGAGTTATAAAGAAACTGACTTTTCAGTTTTTTTGTGTTTTTTTTGACGGGTCATCCCCTGACATTATATTTGGTTCTGGATTCATGATAGACCAATATGATCAACAAAGATCATTTCAGAGTTCCATCCCACATTTTCATGGCAATGAAAAAAAACAAAACAAAACAAAAAAAAAAACCCAAAAAAACAACAAACATGACAAACCCGCTGATGTAAAATTGTAATGCAGTGCATTTTTTTTTTTTTGTAATGTCACGGCCACATTTCTGCTACGAAAAAAAAGAAAAGAAAAAGAAAAACCAGACAAAAAACAACAACAAAAAAACCTAAAACAAAAACAAAAAAACAAAAACTTAAAAAAAAAAAATTAACTGATTTTGGTTTTATATGAATAACATACACACACACACACAAACACACACACACACACACACACACACACACACAAACACATACACACACTCGCAGGTGTCCCAGAGCTATCCCCCCCCTCCCACACACACACACACCTCTCCCTGCCCCCCACTCCCGCTCACCCACCCCCCCCCTAAAAAAAAAATGCACGACAAAAAACCCCATGACACACACGATTGCTATTGTCCTGCACAGACATCAGGGAACAGACCGTGTAACCTATACATCCCACCCCCATCCCCCATCCCACACCCTCCCCTACCCCCTCCCTCCCTTCTCCTCCACCTCTCCTCCCGAAACTCCTCCTTCATCTCCAATCCCGAAACCGTTTGGCACGCGATGTTCTTTTAATACGATAGCCCCCCCACCCCCCTCCCCCGCCCCCCCACTCTCCTCCCCTAGTCCTCCTTCCCACCCCCCCTGTCCCCTCTTCCCCCTCCCCTTCCCCCAACTCCTCCTACATCTCCAATCCCGAAACTGTTCGGCACGTGAACTTCTTTCAATACGATAACCTCCTCCCCCCCCTCTTTCCCCCTTCCACCACACACACACACACACACACACACACACACACACACACACACAGAGTCCTCCTTCCTCCCCCACCCTCCCTCCCCCACGCCCCTCCCATCCTCAAACTATTTGGCCCGGGTACTTCTTTCCAGAGGGTGCCGTGATAAATCGTTCCGCGTCAGGTCACCGCAACGGAATATCCTGTTCGCCGGGCAGCCATCTCTCTCTCTCTCTCTCTCTCTCTCTCTACCGACGACAGTTAGGGTTCAGAGTAGAAACTTGATCCCCTTGGAAAAAAAAAAAAAAAAAAAAAAAAGGCAAAAGAAACAAGAAGAAAAGAACATCCATTACCGGCCAAGAGATGTTATCTTACTACCGCCAACCCCCTCAAACCCCCGGTCCCCCACCCCCTAACCCCCACCACAAACCGTTCCGTGTGTTCGCTCTCATTGCACAGGACTCGCACTGTTCTCAAGTTCCCTGACCCGAGGCTAGCGGCCGAGATGAGAATAGGATTTATGACATTTCATAAAGAATGAAATCGGTATTATACCGACTGCAAAGGTGAATTTACGAAGGCAGCACGGGATCATTTAGTTCGTAAGAACAATTATGTTGACATTTTACGCAATGTACAACTTGGAAATACTTCATGCTCTGCTTATTAACGTGTAGTATATAAATATCTGGATACGTGTTAACCAGGTTTGTTTCAATGAACAATGTCGGAACACTGTCCAGACAATTAATTCAGAAAGCATGGAAAGCGGATGATGGCAAAATCGAGCAACATAATGTCTTGATGTAAAAAGAACGGTATGAAATATATATTTTTCTTTGGAAATGAAGCGATATTTGCAAATGTGACTCACGAGCCCTGGCGCAGTAGAGACGTCACTTTAGCGTGAGAAAGAAAATGTATCTGGCTGGAGTATGAAAGTGGCAAAATGAAGTGCATCAGATAGTCATGAAGAGCAAAGACTGCCTGGAAGATGAAAATAGGTCAGTCTCCAGAACTGGGGGTCTGTCAGTCTGATTCAGTATAAACATGTGTTTATAATGATTAATTCAAATGTTTCAATTCAGTAGAGAAATGTCTGCAACAATTTTGAGAGAATATGGTCTGTTCTTGTGTCTTAAATGTTTTGAAAATTATTAAAAACATCCAAAATTTCGGCGCCATTTTGTGACATGGCAATTTGTCTGAACATGAAGTGGTCAGAAACAAATAAGTACGAAACTGATTAAAATCCAGTACATACAGACCTGATCTATATTCATTCGTTGTGATAATAAAACATTGATCATCAATAAAAATGGTACATTAAGTTTGAAACATTACGCAAAAAACCCGCGTGACAGACGTAAACAACCCATTCCTCTTGACGTGTTTTTTTTTTTTTTTTATTCATTCAAAGGCAAGCACATTCATGAATACACTACACGTTCTTTACTTGCAACAGGTGGTCAACACATCTATCTTCTGCAGCACATACACTCATTTTCTGAAAAAAAAGAGGTCTATTCAACTATTTAAATGCAATCGACGTCGCATATTAATTTTCAGTTCCGCTTTTCTGTGCATGTAAACGACCCAATAAAAATATACATGTAAACAAAATTAGAACTGTTTCCACATAAATCATGCGGATTCATCGCGGGAAAGCGTAAATCGGTTTGACAAACACCATTCAATCATGTGTGTTTGAACACAGAATCAGAGAATGTGTTTCCGACAGCGTGTGAAAGGTACATTTGTTACACGGAAATCTCCGATATGTTCATTCGCACCGCGTGGTTGCTATATTAAAAAAAAGAGATAAACTGTGTATGTTAATTTCGTCGTTGTTATGGTTTGTTTGTACATTTATCTCTGATCCGATTAAGTTTAGACACAATCACTGTTTCTGACACATGGCGATGCGATAATATTCGGATACTGGCGTAAGATTTCGAACCAAGTCAACGCAAGTAGTTCGGTAAGACTGCTTTCAGTTGAAGACTTGTTGAATCAAAAGTTCCAAACAATAAAGTTCAAAGTAGAAAATCACCCCCTTAAATTACCTTGATTCTGGCTTTTGCTGCCTGGTGAAGTTTTATCACGAAATGATGTACTTTATCAGTTCACAAGACAGACGAAGTATGGAACGAAAAAAATCGTTGTATCCGAAACACGGTAGTCCCTACGCGCTTATTGTTTTGCAGAAATTGATTAGAACAGCCACATTTTACATCACACAAGCTCTGAAAAACCAAACTATACATTACTTGTGAATGAATTTCTTAAAATTAATTAAGTTTGAAGCATTTCGCGTATAGTAGCGCTTGAGATGAAGTCAGGTGTCACATTCGGACACAGAACACGCTAAATCGACGTCTACTGCACCAGCGTTCGTGAGTCACATTTGCAAATACTGTTTCATTTCCAAAGAAAAATATCTATTTCATACCGTTCTTTTCACATCAAGACATGATGTTCAATTTTGCCATCATCTGCCCTCCATACTTTCCGAATTTATTATCTGGACAGAGCGCCGATAATATTCATTGAAACCGAACCGGGTTAACACATATTCAGATATTTATATTCTACACGTTAATAAGCAGAGCATGGAGCATATCCAAGTTGTGCATTGCGTAAAATATGCATAAAATTGTACTTACGAACTAAATGATCCCGTGCTGCCTTCGTAACTTCACCTTTGCAGTCGGTATAATACTGATTTCATTCTTTATGATATGTCATGAATGGTAAGAAACTGGAAAACATTCATAAAAGTGGATTTGCGTCTTCTACCAACTTTGTACAAAATACATGAAATTGAAAATGTTTGTTTCCTTTTGACGCTAAAGAGCTCTGTTCCTAGCTTTCTGTTCAGAATCAGTTGTCTGCCGCAGTGACCTGCTCATAGATAACATCAGCACGGCAGCAGTCAGTCACATGTACTGTATCGCGCTGAACGCTTTCCTCTGGCGACCCCTTATACCGCGCTTGCGTAACCTTTGCATGTTCTTGCCTTGCGACTTTTTGTAAGGCGCTCTCACACAAACAGAAGTAATAAAAACATTCGATTCTGGACATTAAAAATCAAAATCAGCTTATGTTCCGACTGTGTGGTCGACTAGTGTGATCAGTATGGTTTATTCTATTTTATCGTAAAAAGAACGGTTTTGTTGCACACATTTTGACCTAACGCAAATTTTAATCTAAATTCCCTGGCCTACAGGATAGCTGTGATGAAAACAAGACACACCTGCGACATGGTTAACCAAGGCTGGAAAATGGTGGACGAGCCCTGAAATGAATCTCTCACAGCCCCACAGCCAGGAAGGAGAGAAGCTTACGAGCGCGCGGACACTTTACACAGAAACATTCAAACTTTGTGTTGGTGGAGGCTGAGGAAAAGATGACGATGATGTGGATACTTATATTGCAGAAGATGGTGATGATGCTGATATGGTTACTCATATAGCGCGCCTATCCTCGGTCGAAGACCAAGCGATAAGCGCTTTACAAACACGTGGTCATTAGCACAACAGGCTGCCTACCTGGGTAGAGCCGACTGACGGCTGCCATCGGGTGCTCATCATTCGTTTCCTGTGTCATTCAATCAGATTTCAGGCACGCACACACATACACACTCAGACAGACATGTAACATTTTTTTTTACGTGTATGACCGTTTTTGTTTATTTAACACGCAATGTAGGCAGCCATACTCCGTTTTCGGTGGTGTGCATGCTGGGTATGTTCTTGTTTCCATAACCCACCGAACGCTGACATGGATTACAGGATCTTTAACGTGCGTATTTGATCTTCTGCTTGAGTATACATACGAACGGGATTCAGACACAGGCAGGTCTGCACATATGTTGACATGGGAGATCGGAAAAATCTCCACCCTTTATCCACCAGGCGCCGTTACCGAGATTCGAACCCGGGACCCTCAGATTGAAATGGTTTACCATTCACTAGTACCGACGACTTAAATCATATTAGTGTAGAACGCATCGTCAAATATCATCACCAAAACCCATGTGTTTTAAAACTTTATGCATATATTTCCAACTAACTGAATCGAAAGCCTTCTCAAAATCTGTAGAAAGTAGTAGTCATGGGAAATTAATTTTTGTTCTTTCAAGTGATAGATTATATCGTCCATAATCAATTAACCTCTGTAAAGGGCCTGCTTTTTTTATTCTCAAGGCCTGACTAAGCGCATTGGGTTTCGCTGCTGGTCAGGCATCTGCTTGGCAGATGTGATGTAGCGCATATGAATTTGTCCGAACGCAGTGACGCCTCCTTGAGCTACTGATACTGATACTAAAAGGGCCTGCTACCAGTTACCATGGCGACTGGCTTCCTTGTCTACCGACTCTTTTGTTCGGGGTCAAGTAAGGTTAAGAGAGATGTGATCACCTTTTGTTGGAAACGCACACGGCTATGTTACGCACCTTGGTGACATCACTGTACGAAAAATACAAAATTTACAAGTTTTAGAGTGTCGCCATCCTGGTGGAAAATAAACATACATCTCTCTCTCTATATCTATCTATCTGTCTGTCTGTCTGTCTCTCTCTCTCTCTCTCTATATATATATATATATGTGTGTGTGTGTGTGTGTGTGTGTGTGTGTGTGTGTGTGTGTGTGTGTGTGTGTGTGCATACGAATGTATATAAAGTATATATGTATATAAGCAGACAGATAAATGGGTATAAAAACAAATAGACGAAAATAGATAAGTAGAAAGGTAGAGAAACTGACGATAAAAACATGATATGAATGGGTTGGGGCTGATCGTGTGTTGCCGCGTGGGTGAGAGAGAGGGAGAGAGAGGGACACACACACACACACACACGCGCGCGCGCGCGCACACACACACACACACACACACATGTATATATAAATATATATATATTTATTTAAAATGAATAAAACAAAGTTGAAAACCAACACCTATTTTGTCAAACAAAGAAAACAAAAACAATATATATATATATATATATATATAGATATATATAGATATATATATATATATATCGAGCATCCATATGCCAGAGTGACTTACTTTCCATCTATGCTCCTCAGATATCAGTTACGCCCGGCTGCTGATTCTAGAGTGCTATCCCCCAGCCCCCACTGTTGTTAGGTCAGGGGCATAGCCCTTGCTACTGGTACCATGTAACCCAGTACTACCTGCCGCATGTGAAGTCTCCCAACGACGGACCAGGCGGAGGAGGAAACCTTTCCCAACGGCTGTGAAGGCGGAAGAGGATGACCAAAGGGCAGGGGGAGCTCTTATCCTTGGCTGAAAGTCCCCCTAGGAGAAGGAGCTCCGAAGAAAAAAACCTGCACCTGAGCGTCGGTAGGCGAGAGAGTGGGGAAGGGACTGCACAACTCCTCCTCACTAAAAAAAAAGTCACCTGGGCTGGTCAGGCAACCAGGCTAATGTCGGAACGACGAGCTAGCCCTTCAACACCCAGCTTTTCCAAGCCCTGCGGCGATGGAGAAGTGGTAACGGGGACAGGCAGAGGATGCTGCTGGCAGTTCCTAGTCACGACTCTGCACGCAGGCGGCTGTGGGGTGATGGTCGTCCGCCGTAGACTGGGGCAGATGCGGCGCCCGTATCCTCCCACAGTGTCAGAGCAGCCCTTTTTAGGGACAGCACTGCTCTCCCCACATGGGGAAGGGGAGATAAAAAGATCCCCAAACAAAGCCTGCCTCACCTAGTACCTAGTAGGAAACCGCACCTACTTGGACATCCAACAATAGCGGTCGAAAACAGAAGAAAAGAACCCTGACTCTGGGTGCCTGGAATATTCGCACCCTCTTAGACAGAGACGACAGACCAGAAAGACGCACAGCGCTCATTGCCAGAATGCTTGATCGCTACCAGGTGGATATAGCAGCCCTGAGCGAAACCAGGTTTGCGGGTGAAACCCAGCTGGAGGAAGTTGGAGGGGGCTACACCTTCTACTGCACTGGGAAGCCAGATGGCACCCCAAGAACCTCAGGCGTGGGCTTTGCCATACGAACCAAACTTGCACGACAGCTCGACAGCCTTCCACGTTGGATAAACGACAGGCTGATGACCCTGCGTCTGAAGCTGTCCAAGGATCGCTTCGCCACAGTCATCAGCTGCTATGTCCCGACGATAACCAACCCTGATGACATCAAAGAAGCTTCTACGAGGAGCTCAGCCGCACCATTTCAGCGGTAGACAGAAAGGACAGGCTGATCATCCTTGGGGATTTCAATGCCCGCGTCGGCGTCGACTTCTCCTCGTGGCCAAAAGTCCTAGGACAGCACGGCACTGGCAAGTGCAACTCCAACGGACTGCTTTTGCTCTTGCTCTGCGCACAGCATGGACTGACCATTACCAACACCCTCTTCCAACAAGCGGACAGTACAAGAACACATGGATGCATCCCCGCTCCAAGCAATGGCACATGCTGGACTATGTGATTGTCCGGCAGAGGGACAGAGGTGATGTTTCTATTACACGCTGCATGAGAGGAGCAGTCTGTTGGTTGGACCATCACCTGGTACGCAGCAAGATGAACATCAGACTTGCACGCAAGCTCCAACCAGCTAGGCAGAAACCCCCTAGGAAGCTGAACATCCACCGTCTTCCTATCACCAAAGACGTGCTGCAGCAGCAAATCCAAGTAGCTCTCCAAGAAATTCCTGCATCGACTGATGTAGAAGAGGTATGGAGCACCTTTAGAGATGCTGTGTACACAGCAGCAGCTGATACACTCGGCTTTGTACAGAGGAGCCACAAAGACTGGTTTGACGAGAACGACTCTGGAATCTCCAAGCTCCTGAACACACTGCATATACAGCATCAGGATCACATTTCCGATAAAGACTGCCAGAGGAAGGAGAACCAGTTCTTGCAAACCAAACAACTTGTACAGAAGAGGCTGCGTGAGATGAAGAACACCTGGTGGGAGAGAAAGTCCGAAGAGCTTCAGTCCGTTGCTGATGCTCATGACATGAAGACCTTCCATGATGGTCTCCGAGCTGTGTTTGGGCCGAGAGTCACAGGATCAACCCCTGTCCGAGCCGTGGACCAGACCACCCTCCTGACAGACAAGAAAGACATCCCTGTCCGCTGGGCAGAACACTCCAACACCCTCCTCAACAGGGACTCGTCCGTATCAGACGAGGCAATTGCAGCCCTCCCACAGCTACCAGTCAATGACTCGCTAGCTGCCCCTCCCACCAAGGTCGAGACCCAGAAGGCCCTGAAGCTGACAACGTCAGGAAAAGCACCAGGAGCGGATGGAATCCAGGCTGACGTCTACAAGTATGGAGGCGAGGTGCTGACAGACAAGCTGACCGCCCTGTTCCAGTCTATCTGGGAGAGAGGGGAGGTCCCACAGGATTTCAGGGATGCTTCTATTGTCCACATTTACAAACGGAAGGGTGACAAAACATCCTGCGATAACCACCATGGAATCTCTCTCCTCTGTATCGCCGGCAATATCTTCGCCCGCATCATACTGAACAGACTGGTTGACCATGTCTCCAACACAGTCATCCCTGAAGCACAGTGTGGCTTCCGCTCAGGCAGGGAAACATGTGGCATGGTGTTTGCCGTACACCAGATGCAAGAGAAGTGCCGTGAGCAGAACAAGGAGCTCCACATAGTCTTTGTAGACCTGACTAAGGCCTTCGACATGGTGAACCGCCGTGGTCTGTGGAAGATCCTCCTAAAGTTCGGCTGCCCAGAGAGCCTAATCCAGCTGATTGCGTCTTGCCATGATGGCATGCAGGCGAGAGTACAGGAAAATACTGACATGTCGGATCCGTTCCCTGTGGTAAATGGAGTGAAGCAGGGCTGCGTCCTGGCACCCACACTATTCTCGATTCTCTTCTCTGCCATGCTGATTGACGCCTTCCAAGACTGTGACCGGGGCATCTACATTCAGTTTCGCACAGATGGCAAACTTTTCAACTTGCGGCGACTCCACGCCAGGTCCAGGGTGTTTGAGGCACTGTTGAGAGAATTCCTCTTCGCTGATGATTGCGCGCTTGCTGTACACACCCATGAGGACATGCAGTTCATTATGGACAGGTTCTCAACCTCCTGCAGACGCTTTGGACTCACCATCAGCCTCAGCAAGGCGGAGTCCATGCACCAACCAGCTAGCTCACAGAACGCCAGTGCCTCCCCGTCACCTGCAATCAAGATCAATGACACAGAGATCAATTCAGTCGACACGTTTTGCTACCTGGGCAGCACCCTATGCAGCAACGGAGCCCTTGATGCAGAAGTGACGCTGCGCATCGCCAAGGCCAGCTCCGCCTTTGGCAGACTCAACAACAGGCTGTGGAACAACAAAGGCATCAGGATCAGCACCAAGATGAAAACCTACACAGCTGTTGTGCTGACCACCTTGTTGTACTGCTGTGAAACATGGACGACGTATCGCCGTCACATTCAACAACTTGAGCAGTTTCACCAGAGATGCCTACGAAAGATCCTCGGCATAAAGTGGCAAGACAGGGTCTCCAACCTCCAGGTCCTAGAGAGGAGCGGCCTGCCCAGCATCGAAAGCCTGCTGATCCAGTGCCAGCTACGCTGGACAGGACACGTTGTCCGCATGACAGACAGCAGGATCCCGAAGATGCTTTTGTATGGCCAGCTGAAGGAAGGCCACCGTGAACGTGAAAGACCCTTCAAGCGCTTCAAGGACACCTTGAAGACAAACCTCAAAGCCTGTGAAATAGACATCGCTTCCTGGGAAACTGATGCCCTTGACCGCTCTCGCTGGAGGATGATGTGCTCTAATGGCATAAAGACGTTTGAAAACAAGAGAACGCTGGCCATTAAGGAGAAGCGTGAGCGAAGGAAGCAGGGCTCAACTTCTGGAGACGTTTCCCCTTGCAACACCTGTGGGAAGTGCTGCGCATCCAGAATCGGCCTCTTCTCCCATATGAGGACACACACCGACAGATAAGCCTGCCTGCCTACTCATCCGTCGGACCAACGGGAGACTCCATCAATGTGCGGCTCATGTTTAAACGCGCGCGCGTGTGTGTGTGTGTGTGTGTGTGTGTGTGTGCGCGCGCGCGCGCGTGTGCATGCACTTCTTCATAAGTTAATGTGCACATGTAATGTGCCCCAAATTCTACTGTATCTGTGTTTGCACGTGGTTTTCGATTTATGTTTGTTACTTTTTATGTACTATCCTATCCCTTCCTACTCCCACACCCCAATATTCCTTGTACCCCCCGGTACACTTGGTTATAAAGACAAAGTCTATTCTATTCTAAACCAGCCATTCAACCAAGGTCAGCCACTTATCTTGGAGCCAATTGTGTGGAACGAACTGCTCCCTCTATCTCAGTTTATCATACCTCGCTTGTTTCCGTTCTGTCAATCGATTGACTACGATACGCTTTTTGAGATTCTGCTCCCTCCCACCCTCCCTCTCTCCCTCTCTCTCTGTCTGTCTGTCTCTCTCTGCGTCTTCTGTGTGTGTGTGTGTGTGTGTGTGTGTGTGTGTGTGTGTGTGTGCGTGTGGTGTATGTGTGTATGTGCGCGCGCGCGCGCGTGTGTGTGTGAGTGTGTGTGTGTGTGTCTCCCCTCTCTCTGTGCTTGCGAGCGTGTGTGTGTGTGTGTGTGTGTGTGTGTGTGTGTGTGTGTGTGTGTGTGTGTGTGTGTGTGATTTGTTGTTGTTGTTGTTGTTGTTGTGAACGCTACAAACTCCCTGTCTGGGAACAGATCGGAAGATGATTTGAAGTACTTGCACCGTTATTATTATCATTGTCATTATCATCATCATCATTATGATTGTGATGATGATGATGATGATTGTCATTAATTTTTTTTTTATTGTTGAAAATATTGTTGTTGTTATTATTGTTATTATTAGATATATAATAGTCTCGGATCAGGACATGATCTGAAGTACTTGCGACGAACATTATGGCAAAAACCAAAACCAAAAACAAATGACCAGTTACGATCAATGCAATCTTTGTGATACGTATAAAGAAAAAGGCATAATGCATCTATTACTTTTGTGTATAAGGCTGTCAGCCCCAACGCTCTGTATTCAGAGTAATTCTTCTTCTTCTTCTTCTTCTGCGTTCGATGTTTTGGCTGCGTCAGACGGTCACCCCTGTCGCCACGATGTAACCCACGGTCTTCTCCAGGTCGTGGCGGTCTCCCCAAAGCTGCGCCTGTAGCTCTGTGCCCCCTGGCTAGGTTTGACGCCGTAGAGCTTCATGGGTTGGGCAGTGTTGGAGGATGTGTTCAGGGGTCTGGGGTCCAGTGCCACATGGACACTCATCAGTGTGGGCGATCTTCATACGGTGAAGGTGACTCAGTAGTCGGCAGTGGCCAGATCTCAGTCTGAAGAGGACTGTCTGCTGGTGTCTCTGGAGCTGGTGGATTGGATCGACACCACTGTTTGCACCCAGCCTTCTCTTCCACTGGTTCTGGTAACGGTTGTGGATGATGGTCCTGGCCTCTCTGTAGGTCACGGGGTGGCTGAACTGCTTCATTTTGCTTTGTTTGTGGGATAGACACAGCCAGTCATTGTTATTCATACTGGACTGTAAAAATAAAAGGCACGAAAAATTGTATAACTCCTTGTTTGCTTTTCGGGCTTGTTTCCTTGGAAGAAGAGAACGCAACAGCAAGGTGTTATACTTTTTATTATTTTTGACTCACTTGTGTAAACAAAGTGAGTCTATGTTTTAACCCGGTATTCGGTTGTCTGTGTTCTGTATTTATTATTATAAAGCTTCGGGTTAA
>NC_134902.1:24076022-24088522 GCF_041734735.1 Babylonia areolata | reverse complement strand
GACATATACAGTGTTTTGGTTTCCTTTACATAAATATGATTTATGGTGGTTTGAAATCGAGCTTGTCTTCATTCCGTTGACCGGGTCGCGAGAGGGTACATTGTGCAAAGGACTGTAAGTTTAGTGCGTCCCATTTTTGACTCACTTGTGTAAACAAAGTGAGTCTATGTTTTAACCCGGTGTTCGGTTGTCTCTGTGTGTGTGTGTGCGTGTGTGTGTCTGTGTGTCCGTGGTAAACTTTAACATTGACATTTTCTCTGCAACTACTTTGTCATTTGACACCAAATTTGGCATAAAAATAGGAAAAATTCAGTTCTTTCCAGTCATCTTGTTTAAAACAATATTGCTCCTCTGGGATGGGCACAAAAAAAGAAAGAAAAAAGAATAGAGCCTAATTAAATGCAAACTGCATTTACTGTTATATTTACATTTTTTGTATTCTCTAAACTTGGCACTTTGATCTGATATTCTGACCCAACAGCTAGAGCAGTCATTATTATCATTTTTTGTTCAAACAGGAACTTCTTTTGCTAAGCATGGAAGTTTTATTTATTTTGCAAACGTTTTGGTGCAGATAGTAAAAAAAGGGAAATTACTCTGTAATGCTAGGGGAGTTAATTTGCTTTAAACTGATCTTTCTCATCTTAAACATTACATTTTGAAATTATACTCAATACATAAAAAGCTTGGATTTTTTTTTTAAAGTGTATCACAAGTGAGTCTTGAAGGCCTTGCCTCTCTTGTTTTTTTTTAATTTATTTTTTTATCGTGGGAACATGTAAAAATGAGTTCAGCAGACACCGAAGAACATTTTAACACTAGTCTACATCATTCCTTGGGACAGGGGCCTGAGGGTAGGGGTGGTGTGTGGAGGGGCGTGTGAGGTCGTACGGTAGGCCCCTCTGCCTTGCGAACTATTTTCCTGAGTCTACGCTGATTGCCGCCAAGCTAAGTTAGCGCTGACAAAGATCGCTCATGTAACCCAACCCCAGGCTACCAAAAGTAAGATATTCACAGCCTACTTACACACATACTGAAGGCGGACAAAGAAAGAACAAAACGTGTTGATCTCTCACTGCCAGCAGAAACTTTGCAATTTCATTTTAACAAAGAGCAATCCCCGAAAACGGAGTATGGCTGCCTACATGGTGGAGGTAAAAACGGTCATACACGTAAAAGCCCACCCGTGTACATAACAGTGAACGTGAGAGTTGCATCCCACGAACGAAGAAGAAGGAGAAGAAACAAAGAGCAGATTGAGCAGCTCCCCTTGATTCGACAGGGAAGCCTTTTATTTCTTAAAAAAAAGAAAAAAAAAGAAAAAAAAGAAAAAAAGGAAGACCCCCCCCCCCCCGCCCCCCCAAGAAAACAAACAAAAATCAACAACAACAACAAAACAAAACAAAACAAAAAAACCCCCAAAAAACCAACAACAACAAACAAACAAACAAAAAAAACAACAACAAACAAACAACTATGTCTTTCGAAAACTCTCAGAGGCTAACATGAGTATTCAACGAAAGGAAAGATATAAGTATTTGAATGAGATGATAGTCTGACACTTTTTCGAAAAATACGTACAACAACAACAACACCTGCTACTCACCTACTGTTACTACTATATAGTACTAATACTGCTACTGCTACTACTGCTTCTGCTGGATACATGTGTACTACTCTATCCAGAAAACTGCTCCAGGTGCTTTGCGAAATACGTAATATTTTATATCATACATTTCATTCAATATAACACAGCACTGAAATGCACACAAAAACTACATAAACATACATAGATATACTTGTACAATACATATATTCATACATGCATTCATACATAGTCCAGCATACAACAAGTGTAGGAAGACATGCCCTAACCTATTGCTGAGAACAGAGGTGTGTTTTGAGGTAAGGTTAGAGGCGAAGTTATCGAAGGTTGTCATGAGTCTGTTTTAAATAATTGGGAATTTAAGGGGAAAAAAAAAACCGCCGGAAAGACACTTAGTTCATAAAAAAAAATATGCAACGGAACCCAATAAATTTCCAGATTATGGGCTTTTGGTTTACCAACGAAATATCTCATACAGCAAAAATTAATGTAGCAGATAAATTTGTTGAAATTACTTATTACAATATTTGAATAAGATACTCGGGCGGGCGTTGCATTTGATTCGTTCGTTTATTTATTTATAGTCTGTTCATCTAAGATGATGATATTAGACTGAACATAAATGATATTATTATTATTATTTGGATTATTATCATTCCTATCATAATGATGATTGTTAGTATTAATTAGAAATCGACATTTCTGTATGCATTTGATTCCGCTCTAAACTTATATTTCCACATGATGAATGCATGTAATCAACAAAATAAATCAGATGACGGGATTAATGATAAAAAAAAAAATCCAACAGAAAGATCGTCGAATTGTTTGGACAGAGACGGTGCAAAGAAAAATAAAATAGAAAAAAAAAAGTACGAACACTGGCCCACTGGCACTTGGAGCATGGGAACACTGTAAAATACAGTTGCTGTGAAAAAAACGTACACACACACACACACACACACACACACACACACACACACACACACACACACACACTCACACACACTCACACAGACTTCTCTCTCTCTCTCTCTCACACACACACACACCCACACACACACACACACACACACACACATACACACACACTGGTGAACAGAAACGTTAAAATATATCTAACTACCATTCATGAATGGATAAAGATAAAGGGGTGACCCCATTGATAAAACAACAACTGAACCGATGAAAATGATACAAATGTTTTAACGAATTGTCTTCAAAGAACATGTTCGATAAAACAAGAAATAATGGGGGAAACACAAATTAAAAGGTTGCACTGCTAACATCTGTAAGTTTACCTTTTCCTAACCGAAATACACAGCACTGAAATGGCAATATATATATATATATATATATATATATACGTCTTACTTTAACATTTATCAGACATCTTCTCGATAATAATCTGACTATGAACAGTACTTCCACAGTAACAGGCAAACTAAAAGATATATATATATATATATATATATATATATATATATATATATACGTCTTACTTTAACATTTATCAGACATCTTCTCGATAATAATCTGACTATGAACAGTACTTCCACAGTAACGGGCAAACTAAAAGAATCTTGATAAAAGTCGAATTACATGAGATAGGCCACGTATCGAGCCACAGGCTCTTCTTCTGGCAAATGAACTGAATGAGTGACAGACAGAAAGATACAGACAAAGTACAGTTCAGGAAAGGAATGAAGTCACAAAAGAGGGCACAAGAAACAGAGATGGGTGAGTAGAGTAGAAAGGGAAAGCAAGTGAGTGGAGCTGGGGGGATCGAAAATGAGTGTGAGTGAGAGCGTATGAATGAAGGAACGAAGAAGGTCCGTATAGGAAGGAGGGAGGAGGAAGTGGAATGGGGAATGGGGGGTGGGGGGTGGGAGGGCAGGAGTGAGGGAAGGTTAGAGAAACCGTTTACAATAAATGAACAACCCCCCCCCCAAAAAAAAAACAAAACAAAAACAAAACAAAACAAACAAAAAAACAACAACACCCAAAAACAAAAAAACACATACCAAAAAACAACAACAAAAAACCCAAAAACACACACACACAAAAAAACACACACATCAGAAGTATATGCCCCCCCACCCCACCCCTTGCCCCCGCATTTTTTTTCCACTAGAACAAATACATAAACAATAGTTTGATGAGTTTTTTTTTTTTACAGTCTTTTTTTGTTTTATCTCAGAAATGAAATGCTAATCCAGTCACGCAGCACATGCCGTCAAATAGAAACCAGTGCAAAAGTTTAACTTGAGATATCAAAGTGCCAAGAGACCCTTGAAAGACATTCTAAGTCCCAACTATTGTCAAAACTACAGCTGCTGCTTCTGCCGCTGCTAGTGATTTCAGGTCTACTTATAATTTGAGGTCCAGAACATTGAAGCTTAGAAATCAATAGTACGTACTTGAAACTATCTGTTGCAAGGTGCCCTTCGCAAACAAATAAGAATCTACCTCCTAAAAGGTCTATGTAGCCGGAATATTCGCACATGAAAACAACAACAAAAACAAACACCCCCCACCCCCAAAAAAAACAACCCAAAACAAAAAAAAACAACAACAAAAACAACAACAAAAAAACAACCACACACAAACAAACAAGAAAAACCACCAGCAAACAAACGTGAGTTTGATTATTTATGAAAATGTTATTCATGTTACGAAATTGCTGAGAACACACAAACCACGGACGCAATAGCCGAGTGGTTTAAGCGTTGGAGTTTCAATCTGAGGGTCCCGGGTTCGAATCACGGTAATGGCGCCTGGTGGGTAAAGGGTGGAGATTTTTCCGATCTCCCAGGTCAACATATGTGCAGACCTGCTAGTGCCTGAACCCCCTTCGTGTACGCAGAAGATCAAATACGCGCGTTAAAGATCCTGTAACCTATGTCAGTTTTCGATGGGTTATGGAGTCACGAAATACCCAGGATGCATGAACCACGACAAAGTCATCGGCAAGTTGATGTTGGTCGTGTAATGGAAAGAAGAAGAAGAAAGCAGAGCCATCATTACCCACGACACTCCGCCCCCACCCTTACCCCCGCCTTCACCCCACCCACACACACACCTCCTTCGTCACTGACACACACTTGTTACTTAACTTACCTAACAAGCCACACGAAGTTACAGTACCAAATACGAACGCCGTTTGTCAAATGCCCACGAGAAGCCGGTGATCGTAATTATAATTCCATGGTTTTTGTTTCTACATTCCATCTCGCTCTCTACGATCGGCTTCGGATCCACTCTGTTTACGCATACCCAGATTCACACACTCCACTGTTGGACGCCGTTCTTTCTCTGTCTCTGGACCTTGCATTCAGAATGCACTTCCTCCTTCGCTTCGTCAGGTGTCCGCACTCAGTTCTTTCAAGTCTGGCCATAAAACCCACCTCTTCACAAGATAGCCTCCTTCCCGTGCCTCTTCCTTGTCTTCAGTTTCTTCAGTTTTAGAGTTACGCATGTGTGTGAATGACTAGTGTGAAAGCGCTTAGGTTTGTCTCTGCACAAGATTCAGCGCTATATAAATACTATCATTATTATCATTAGTCGAGCACTATTCAGGGGGAAGAAAACTTTTTAAAAACTCATTTATAAATGCATATATTCATTACCCATCTCTTCATAACATAAGACTGGAGACGGCTATTAAAATGAAAGGTTTTTTTTTCCCTCTACTCTGTACCAACAATGACTGAAAAACAAGAGACGGTTTGAGTGTGATGCGGAAGGGAAGGAAAAGATGAACGGGAGGCAATCGTGAAAAGAAAAAGATTGGCACTGCACTGCAAAGTCTCCCTTGAAGAAAACACACACACACACACACACACACACACACACAACCCAAACCTGGATGCCTGTCTCGCTTTGGTCGTTTTGTCTGTTGTGTAGTATGTTTCACTGTGAACTATTTGCCTGGTTTCCACCGCTTTCTTGCTGTGACGCAATGTACCTGCGCCCTCTACACTTGTCAGTGTTTCACATTGATATCACGTCGTTTGTTGGCATGTTAGTCTTCAGAAAGTGGGTGCAGGTGCATGAAGAGGTGTGTGCGTGTGTGTGTGTGTGTGTGTGTGTGTGTGTGTGTGTGTGTGTCCATTACAGAGAGAGAAATTGTTTCATTGTATACGACACTTTGCTGGTTTTTGTGCAGGAGGATCAGATCTCTTTACATCACTATTCTTCTCCTTCTTCCTTTTTCTTCCGCCAGTTCTTCACCTGTTACACATCGTGCATTGTGAATTACTTGTTTAAAGATATCGTCCTTCGCAAATCTGTTGGTGGAGAAAGAAAAGAATGTGAAGTAAAAGAAAACAAGACAAGTAAAAAAAATATAAAAAAAAGAAACAAAGAAGTCAAACACAACATATTTCTCATTTGTATATGTGATGTGATGACATACACACCTCATTAATGTGGTACACTTTGGATTGTTATCCAAATCGCCTTCAGTAAATTTCCAAATTTCGATGATCACGTTTATCTGTTCTTGATGTTTTGCTATTGTTGTTTTTAATGATTTATCTATTTCCTTTTTTTGTGTGTGCGATGTTGTTGTAAGCATTTTTTTCTTTATTGACTTTGTACTTATGCTCATATATGAAATTAACCATCAAAGGAGATTGTTTTATGTGACATAGATCAGCGTTGAATGTCAACGCATTCATAAGAGAATACTATGTGTTGTCATGGACTATCCTGTGCATGAAAAATTTTCAGCCATTAAAAAAAAAGTGTTCACTTAACAGCTCTTTTGTGAATGCTGAGAGACACACACACAGAGAAACACACACACACACACACACACACACACACACACACACACACACACACAGAAAGAGAGAGAGACTGACTGACTGACTGACAGAGAGACTGAGAGACAGACAGACAGATAGACAGTCAGACAGACGGACGAACGACAGCTAACATTCACATCATCATTCATACAAGTAGCGAAACCAGTCAAACGATGCTTGTGTTTTATTGCAGGAATGGTCAACAAAGTGTGACGCCCACACCTGATGAATGACATAACCACGTGGCGTTCAGAATCTCCAGATACATGTACAGTCACCAGCAAAGACATGCAGACACAACTGTATGCCCTGTCCAGGTAGAAACCAGTCAGCACAACCACTGCAGTACACCCCTACAAACTCTAGGGCCTGACCTGAAAGTGACATCCTGATGTCAATCACAAGTCAGTCCTATCCCCACCTATACTGCAGTGTGAACTGTACGTGTAGTGCTGGAGAATCACTTCACCACCGTCACCACAAAAAAAACATCCGTTTTGAAGCAAGACACACATTGATAAATGACAGTGGCAACGTGTGTGGGGACTCCACTGATAAACCCTGCAGCCGTCCTTGAATCAGACTGCCACACTTTTCATGTTCCACATGTTTTGAACTTTGAACTTTGATTACCAAGTGTACACGAGGAATAGTTTTTCTTCCTATGACTAGCACATAAATTAACAATGTCTTCTGTACCAAATCATTTCTCTGGTGTTTCCAGTTTTGATAGTTGGTATTGTAAGTTAGCGACTTCAGAGTCAATGTTAAAAACACATGACAACGCCCACATGCTGTTTACAGTGCAGACAGCTCCAGCCACTGATGCTTAGCGCTACCCTTCAGCTTGCACACAGGTAAACAGAGGGTACTACAGAATAGTCAGAAATTCCACATACGCCTTGTTCGACATGTGCACCCAGCAACAATGGCAGAAGAAACTGCCATCACAATGACGCCATCACGAATCATCATTTGTAATCAAGACTGTCCAGAATTCGATTGCCCCAAAAGCAGTAATGTCTAATGTACAGTCAAATGCAACCTACTCTTTGGAGTGTTCCTTTCAAGTCGGGAGTGTTGAAGATTTCATAGCTTAACTAGTTAGCCAACATTACACTTTGAACAAACTATTTCAGGGGCACATTCACTTAAATGAATCTTGATAAAAGTCGTCGGAACCTCTAATGTTTTCGTCCAACAAATCAGTGCAGACTCACATGACATGCTTTTCTCAACATGTCGCACTGCGGTATTCCGGAAAGCTGTGACTCTTCTCTCCAAAGTCAGTCAGGGGAAAAGAATACTGGAAGTCTGATCACGGGATGACGGCAGTGCATTTAACAGGGGTCCACCACACACGTAACAGATATTGTAGGGATCTGCTCAGTAAGGCAAGATGGCAAGATGTTGAAAGACACCATTACTGACCAGGTCCTTTTCTGCAACAGTCAGTGTGCTTAGTGAGAAAAGAAAACACTGTCCTTTTCCCCAGGCAGCGCAAACCGAAGTGTACGCTGTGGTTCATCTGTCAGAAAAAAAAAGAAAAGCAAGAAACTATCACCACCTCCTCATCTTGCACTGACAAACAGTGATTGGTTTCTCAATAAGAACACTATCTGTTTAAAAAACCGTTTGTAGTGAGATCAGCATTGAAGGCAAGGTAACGGGTCATAAATACCGATGACTGGGAAATGATTGCTTTTTACTGAAGTTCTTTGTGAGGAAACGCTTTGGACTTTACGACGTTCGTTGTTGTTTGCAGCGTTTTATCTCCTTTCCTTTTTTTTTTTTTTTTTTTTTTTACTGATTGACAAATGGAATCGATTTACAGTTCGTAGAAATCAGCTACAACTCAAAATGATCACAAAGATTTCCAAAAGCTGCACATGTCCTCAGACTAAAAAACGCAAAACAAAAACAAAAAACCTGTTATTTTTGTGGGATGACTAATTGAAATAAATTACCACAAAAAAACCACGACTAAAATTGAATATATCTAAATATTTAAAAAGTACTAAAAACAACCTCAGAAGCCTTTATACTGTAAAGCCATCATCAGTATTATGGACATTTCATATTAGCAAAGTTGTTACAATGTGTTGTCTTCCTTAAAACACAGTCACAAACCGTACAATGGAATAAATTCAGATAAATAGAAAAATATAACTTCATATATGATAGTCAATATAAAAAAAATCAACAAAGGGTAGTTCATTATAAAACATGTATAAACATGACCATAGAACAGGTTTTATTATATATAAAAAAAACACACCAACAACATGCAGTTAATTAAAATGGACACAAAATCACAGATCTTTGCTCCTTTTTTCTTCTTTTTTTAACGCCCAAAAAGCTATTGGTTTTGTATTGAGCGGTATACTTATTTCGGACGGAATGTGTAGGTTATAAGTTCGTTTGTCCATCTGTCAGTCACCTTGTCTGCCTTTTTATTTCTGTCTTTCACAGAGCTGGCAAACAGGGGAGATAAGCAAAGTAGACAGACAGGAAGCGGATTGCTTTCCATAATCACGTGTCTTCTCTTCACTGATCGACGTTGAAGAAGAAAGTGTATTCAAACAGTTTACCACACAGCTAATTTTTCAAAGTTTAGATCGTAACCGGTTGTAACTAGAAACTAAACTGTTGTTTAAAAAAGGCTGAGAAACAGAAAGAAAAGCACAACACTCAAAATCTAACGATAAAAAAGCAAACACAGCGTAAAACAACAACACTCCACTTTAGCCTAAACTGGTATTTCAAACATTTGAAAATGCAGTTGTCTTTCCGACGGACGCACATGACTGTATTAAATTTTTGGGGGTTATTCTTGAAATGCTGTTCCATGCTGATTTTCTATCTGAAGTAAAATGTTGGGTTTTTAAAACGTTCTACAATACTTTTGGGTCTGACAGTAGAACATTGCAAGAGAACGCGTACACAACATGAGCTATCGGTGGCATCTTCAGGTTTTCTAAGTCGGTATCGAATTTACACAATGGCCGCTCAACAAAACGAAATTGGTATTGACTAGTTTTCTTAGTTTTGCACCAACATTCTTGCGAAGAGGTATAATTTTATTGTGCTGTTAAAAAACTGAGCCAAGGTCAGTATCAATTTAATTTTCATCAAAGTAAAACACGACTCTTGCAAAACCAGCAATCAGCTCAAAATATTGATCACTTGACATAAAACTACCAAACGCATTACACAGCAGCGGATAATATGGATATTGAATAAGCTTTTCACCGCAAATAATACATCAAAACTGGACAGGATGATTCGTTAGAAGGCCTAGCAGAATCTTAATGAATCAAAGCAAAAAGAATAAGCCGGAAAGCCAACAGAAATACCAGGGAAAGTCACCTATTATGTAACAAAATGTGTTTCCATCAAAGTATTTCGGGACGAAACAAATGACTTTTCCTTTCACCAGTTTATGATTGTCTGACATCACAATGGTTCTGTAATGGTTATTTCTGGCGATTCTTTTTAATTTTTTGGGTGTGTTAAGCATTTGACGAAACTAACATGTTTGGTTTAAGCCTTCCTTGCTTGAATCGCAGTTTCATTATTACTTTTGAATATTCAACGGTATATGAAAAAAAAGGAAGAGGTTCTGGTATTTCTGTTGGCGTCCAGTTGTATTCTTTGGTTGTCTGTGGGTAAATGGCACTGAGCTGTGGTGATTCCTGCTGCAAAATAGTGGAAGTCATTGGATGACAGCCAATATCCTTCTGTAACGTTTTTTAGTTTTCAATAAATCTTTTAATTTCATAACTGAAATCTCGCTTTTCCTACCGTTAAATAGTCCCCCGCCCCTGTCCACATTCAAAAGTCAAGCACAGTGTGTGTATGTGTGCGTGCGCGCGCGCGCGCGCCTGTGTGTGTGTCTGTGAGCGATCGAGTGCGAAGGAGTATTAGAATATTCGCCTGATCATGAAACTGTGCTTCCATGTATTATCGTCAACGCTTGTGTAAGTTTCATAGCAATACTTTGTGCTTCCAAAAATCATGCTAGGCCTGCTAACTGGAGAGTAAGGTCAGTGCTAATAAGAGCTAATACGACAGAAGACAGGCTCACACTGAAGGAAAAAGGCACACGGCAGTTCAGTCTTCTGGCGGTCCTCATCATTGCAAAGAAACGGACAATGAGGTCACAATCAACCACAGGCAAAAAAATAACTGGCTACTTCACATCAGTTTTGACACTATGTTCTATGTTCTTCTAGTACTCAAAAAAAGAAAGAGATAATGAACAAACTACAGCCTGTATGTACTGAAAATCCTACATGTCGAAAACACCGCATCTGATCGTCAGAAGAAAAAACAATACAAAGGTATTGAGTAGTATTATGCTTTGAAACGTTTGATTTGCGTAAACATATTTTAATAAATTTTTTTAATGTACTTTCACTTGCGGAAAAATACCATACATAGGCACTTTTTTTCAGTTTTCTACATGGCACTTGAAGGAGAACCCCCCCCCCCCCCCCCCCCCCGAAAAACCGACAGCATAAATACATCCTACAGTTTACTTTGTTTTGCCTTTGAGAAATATATTTTTGTGTCAGGCATAGATTCGTAAATTTTGAAACATCTTGCCCTGTTGAATGTTCAAGTGGCAGATTGCAAGCACAGTGTCAGTGTCTCTCGGGTCGTCATCGGGCAGGCAGGTCACGTGATGTTTCAGAAGAGAACGGATAACATCACTCCTAGGATCAACACCACCACGGATACAGCGATGTGTATCGCACCTGTAACAACAACATGAATAAATTAGGAAAACTTTCGAGACTGCAATTCTTTTGTTGTGTATGCCTTTTACAAGTTAAAAAGAGCAATTCTTGCTACGAAAGTGCCAAGCAAGGGCGATAAATTTAGCAAGTGACCGAATTATCTTTACATTATCTGACAAAAGGAGATGGATGATGTCCCTTGCAACTGAAACACTTTCTTTAAAAACTTCCCATTTTTTACGGATATCACTGTAGGCGTTGCACAGAAAAAGAAAATAAATTTCGTCTTCTGTCTACGCCGCACACATAGGGCATGGGGTGGAATGGATGTGTCAATGGAGTACCATCTTTTGCTGGCATTCAGCCCCAATACCCTTAGCCTGAACCGAGTAAGACTAAGTCTGTGCCATTTATTGTTTAGAACTGAAATATATTTTTCCGTCTCAAATAAACTCTTGAACGAAAGAAACCAGCTATGTTTTTTCCGAATCTTCTAAATGAGAATGCCAGTCCTGTTTGTATGAAGAAATAAGTCTATCTTTAGATTCAGACAAGAATAATTTCACATCACTAACTCCTTGACACATCCAAACAATCCAGAAACCATGAACATTCAAAACATTCTGCACATAGTATATCCAGTTATGCTTTCCAGTTTCCAGTTGATTTAACATCATGTTGTACGCTTGTCTGCATATTGTTTCAGAAGGAAGTTGTGTTAGCCTAAGCCAGTATTTAATGCATTTAATCCAAGTTGTGATAAATAAACGGTAACGACCAACTTCACCATAAATCATTTTATTTGATGAATGCAGTGGTACTGAAAGAAAACGTTTCATACCATATGTGTGTACTTTTTCCCATTTCACTATTGTTACATAAACCCCATACTTCTGCCCCATATGACAACATTGGTACAACCTGTGAATCAAATAGTATCCAAAAAATGGAAATGTCAATGCAGTTTAGTTTCTTTAATGATTTTATAATTTCTATTGTTCCTTTTTTCCCTTTTCTACAGGATTCTACCCATGTGCTCTGAAGACTCAGCTTTGTGGTGAATAAAAGACCTAAATATTTGTAAGAGTTTGAAACGCTAATCTCATTGTTGCCATAAAACCATCTTTCATGCACTGAGAGATGCCCTCCTTTACGAAAAACCATGACATTTGTTTTGTCCAGGTTTGCAGAAAGATCCAATCTGTCAGCCTCCTCCTTTAAAGCAGTGTTCAACAAAAGAATTATGTCATCAGCAAACAATAGCAAAAATATCTCAACAACACCAGGAATCAGTTGAATACCATGCCTTCCCTTTTGGGCAACCTCCTCAGCAAGTTCATT
>NC_134902.1:24061022-24071022 GCF_041734735.1 Babylonia areolata | reverse complement strand
AACAAACAAACAAAAAAATACAACAAAAAAAACCCCATGACAACAAAAGCGTTGTCCTTTGGCCAAACACTTCAGAAGAAATCCACTCTGAGAGGTGTACAAATACATGCACTTAAGGCCTTACTAGCGTGTTGGGTTATGCTGCTGTCAGATATCTGCCCAGCAGATGTGGTGTACCTCATATGGACTTGCCCGAACGCAGAGGCACCTCATGGGAGAAATCGAAACTGAAACTGACGACCTTCATATAACCTCCAAGCAAAGTGTCTCCTTATTAATCTTCCATTACAGATGGGAAGGATTGTTTTTGCTCTGGAGTTATTGTTTGATAGTTCCATCTAGGCTTCTTCATTATAACATTAATCTTATCTTAAGCATCATCATCATCATCATCGCGAATATTATCATCATCATCATCATCGCCATCATTATCACCATTATCATCATCATCATCATCATCACAGTCGTAATATAATCTTGCAAACGCTTGTCACAGATCCTTAACATAATATCGAAGGTTTGGGGTCTGCTTACTAAAATATGGTGCATGAAACCCGTTAATTGTTTTCAAAGCTTTATTCTTATGGGGAACATATGTGAATTTTTAAAAATCTGAAATATGAATTTAAATGGTATGATGTTCACTAAAAAAGAAAAAAAAATGTCGGTGAGCAAGATATCAAATAGGAAACTAAGAAATGCGACTGACACACACACACACACGCACACACACACACACACTCACACATATAATATACATATATATATATATATATATATATATATATATATATATATATATAAGCAGTTGTAAAGGAATGACATCTGCTTTGCATTGTGCTCGGTGTTTGCCTGGCAGGTATGTGGATTGAGAAAATAGGAGAAGAAATCACGAAAGCACTGAACGAATAAGAAATCAGAAATATTAAACAGCAGAAGGTAATGAATGAATGAATGAATGGATGATGTGAATACTTAGATAGCGCCTGTCCTCGGTCGGACACCAAGCTCAGAGCGCTTTACAAACACGGGGTCATTTACACAACAGGCTGCCTGCCTGGGTAGAGCTGACTGACGGCTGCCATTGGGCGCTCATCATTCGTTTCCTGTGTCGTTCAATCAGATTTCAGGCACGCACACATACACACTTAGGCAGACATGTAAAACGTTACTTGTATGTCTGTTTCGTTTATTTACCCCTCCATTTTGGCAGTCATACTCCGTTTTTTTGTTTTGTTTTTGTTTTGTTTGTTTGTTGTTCTTTTTTGGAGGGGGGGGGGGGGAGGTTGCATGCTGGGTATGTTCTTGTTTACATAACGCTGACATGGGTTACACGATCTTTAACGTGCGTATTTGATGTTCTGCGTGCGTATACAGACGAAGGGGGTTCAAGCACTAAGAGGTCTGCACATAATTATTGGAGATTAGAAAAAATCTCCACCCTTTACCCACCAGGCGCCGTTACGGGGATTCGAACCCGGGACCCTCAGGTTGAAAGTCCAAAGCTTTAACCACTCGGTTTTAACAACTGTGGAGACCAAGTCACTCCAGTGAGTATTTTCTGCACGATTCTTTGCCTTGGGGGCAGTGGCGAAAGCATAGGACATACACATACATGACACAGGAGTGAACTGGGCTATTATGTCTATGTCTATGATTGCAAGTAAGGAGGATAAGAGCCTCAACTGTTCTATGACAGGGAATCACTCCAATTTTACACATAGCAGAAACAAATCTGACAGAGAATCTCTCACCGCAGTATGTCTTCCCATCGATCGTCATGGCCACGGCAGTTGCTGCGCATGCTGCAAAAACATGACGAGAGAGAGAGAGAGAGAGAGAGAGAGAGAGAGAGAGAGAGAGAGAGATTACATATAATCATATGCATGTTACTTCCTCAATGTTACAATAATGATGTCTATCCATATATCCATCTATGTATCTATCTATCAACCTATCAGTCAAAAGGAAAGAGGTAGTGAACGACACTATTCCACTTTGTTAACTTCTACTTTGGGCTCATTTCTCTGTTTCTTTACTGTCCTCTGTCTCTTGTTCCTCTGTCTCTCCTTATTTGCCACACACACACACACACACACACACACAAACACACACACACACACATAAAGACTCAGTCACTCACACACAAGCACCTCCCCCCCTTCCCCCCCCCACACACAACACAAACACACACACACATAAACGCCCCGCCCCGCCCCCACCCCCACCCAATCCCCCCCACACGCAACAAACACCAGCATGCTTGCTATTCTACAGAACCTGGGTGACTTACAGCAGGATATGTCTCCTGTGGTGCCGGCCTGGTACCGTAGGCTGGTGTCACAAAGGCAAGTGGATGTCGCCTTGTCGCACATGGCCCCAAACACACAGTCTTTAGTCGTGGAGCTGCAGGCTTTACCCACTTTGAGCACTGAGCAAGTGCAAGGGGGCAAACAGAAGAGGAAAAAAAAGAATCATAGAAAAGGATACATTTGCATCTTTGGGGCATGACAGCGTGCGTGTGCATGAAATGTAATATCACAACAGTTATAAAGTCCTGTGTCTTATCTTCTTCTTCTTTTTTTTTCTTCTTCTTTTCAGTTTTGAAAACCCTTAAACCTTTCACTAACGGTCATGAAGACGCCTCGTGTGCTCGCTCTGGGGAGAGTAACACAACCTGTAGAGAAAGTTTACAGAATCAAAATTAAAGGTGTAAACATTTCGCTTGCAGAACGTAGAGTGCATATACATATATATAAGAAGTAGTTAAATGGCCACTGAATGGGCTCTAAACACCTCACATAAAACAATACATGTACACTAGTGCATAATAACATACTTTTGCGCCTGAAAACAACGGCATATATATATGTGTATATGATATACACAGAGCCAATACTACAAATTGCAGATGTGAATAATCACACACACACACACACACACACACACACACACACACAAATGCCCTACACTCGCACATACACGCTCGCATACATACGCTTGCACACACACACACACACACACACACACACACACACACACACACACACACACACACACTCACACACACACACACACACACACACGCGTGCGCGCTCTTTCACACACGAACGCCCACCCACAGACACACACACACACACACACACACACACACACACACACACACACACACACACACACCCCTACATGATGATTTCAGTAGCAGAAGGTATATTGGGGTGGGTAAGCGGAAGATAAAAGCAGAGTTTGTTTTGAACGAGGACAACGAAAGAGAATTCTAGATAGAAGGCGCTTGATACTGGTTTTTTTTTTTTTCAGAACACAACTCATTCAAAAATGAGGAATAAAATGGAAGAGTATATTACAAGAATAACTTCATTAAGTGGATCTACCATTAACTTTCATATGATGAAAAAGTATTGTTAACCACACAACAAAACACCCAAACTAAAAAGACACCAGAACAAAAACAACCAACTAAAACAAACTACCACCACCAAAAAACAATACACCACCATCAGCAAGCAATAGTACATAAAGTCCATTCTCGTTTTTGGAAGTTGAGAAATTGGATTCATATGATTATGTGAATGTGTGTGTGTGTGTGTGTGTGTGTGTGTGTGTGTGTGTGTGTGTGTGTGTGTGTGTGTGTGTGTGCGTGCGTGCGTGCGTGCGTGTGTGTGTGTGTGTGTGTGTGTGTGTGTGTGTGTGTGTGCACGCTGTATGTCTCTAAACATCAACTCTCGAAGGAAGTTAAAATGAAAACAAAAAGCTCTTCTTTCTCCAAAGCGTTGCCAAAGATGGCTCCTTCTGCATACAAAACAACTTTGCCGTGTACAAACTCCAATGAAAATAAAGCAACATAACCAAAAAAAGCCACTCACCACACGCGCTGTCCTGCGCTGTATGGTCCGAATCACACGCTGCAAAAAAACACAAAAAAACACAGACTTCGTTGCAATGTGGAGATTGCGTAACAGCACTTACGTTGCAATGTGGAAAATTGCACACTAGCACTTACGTTGCAATGTGGAAAATGAATAATAGCAATTGCGTTGCAATATGGAAATTGAATAATACCACTTACGTTGCAATGTGGAAATTGATTAATAGCACTTTACGTTGCAATGTGGAAATCGAAATAATATCACTTACGTTGCAATGTGGAAATCGAATAATACCACTTACGTTGCAATGTGGAAATTGATTAATAGCACTTACGTTGCAATGTGGAAATTGAATAATAGCACTTAACGCTCGTTTACATCACAAGGCTGCTAGTATTGTGAGCGAGCCGTTAGCCGTCAGCTGCAAAGATTATACATCGGTCTCTGATTGAATGGAAATGGCACACGCACTGACACACACACACACACACACACACACACACACACACACACACGTAAACAGATACACAGATACACACACACACACACGTAAACAGATACGCTGACACACACACACACACACACACAATGTGTATACTGCCCAAAGAAAGAAACTCGCCCAAAGAAAGAAAAAATCTGAACACATCAGGCTCGTCTCTCAAATGAGCTCCGTTGGCTCCCTGTCTGAGAGAGAATAAAGTACCAGCTGAGCACACACTGTTGAAAATACATAAACAAACAAATTTAATCTGTCCCTTGCGATCTCTGTGACTGTCTTCGCCTCTACAGCCCTTCAGCTTCAGATCCACTCAATTTCTGCGTTCCCATAGTGTTTCAACACTCCACAGTTGGACATCGCTCTTTCTCTGTCTCTGGGCCTCACGTAAATTTGGGTGAGCACTCTCTTTCGCTGTGTGTGTGTGTGTGTGAGTTCAGCGTGTATTCATTTATTTATTTATTTATTTATTCATTAATATTGTCATTATTGGTATCCATATTCTTTTTTTTCTACATTTTGTTTCTTTATCTATTCGCTATTTACTTTTTTTTTAATTTCTTCCTAATCTTATTTCTTTTAATTTATTTTCTAATTCAAATCGATTATCGATTAATTCATTAATTCAATGACTTCTTTATTTATTTGTTTATGTATCTTATTAAATTTATTTTCAATCATTGTATTTTCGTTATTCTATTTCATTTTAATTCGTTTTATTTTCCATGAAGGCCTGACTAAGCGCGCTGGGTTACGTTGCTGGTCAGGCATCTGCATAGCAGATTTGGTGTAGCGTGTATGGATTTGTCCAAACGCAGTAATGCCTCCTTGAGTTACTGAACTGAACTGAACTGAACTTTCACTCTGCACTCAGCTCTTCCATGTCTGGTCTTAAAACCAAGCTCCTGCTTTATTTGGTAATTTCTGTTCATAACTATTGTTTTCCTACCTATTATGAATGATTTGTGTTGCATGTATATTTATAATCTTCCCTTTTTCAGTCTCTCCATCCCTCACACACATCGATAAACAAACTCAGATACAGACACAGAAAGAAAAACACACACACGCACGCGCGTGCCCTGCCCACTTATGCACAGACACGAGTTAAAGAAAAAGAAACACGAATTTTAACTAATCAAGTTGTTTGAGTGCCAAGAAAAATATTGTTGCGACGTACGTGGATAAGAGTACATGAGGAGTTTTGCAAGTGTGTGTGTGGTGTGTGTGTGTGTGTGTGTGTGTGTGTGTGTGTGTGTGTGTGTGTGTGTGTGTGTGATGCATGTTTTGTGTGTGTGCATGTGTATGTACACGAATGTGTGTGTAAATGAATGTTTGTGAGTGCGTATGTATGTATGTCTGTGTGCTTGTAATAATAATAATAATAACAATAATAATAATGATAGTATTTATATAGCGCTGAATCTTGTGCAGAGACAAATCTGAGGCGCTTTCACACCAGTCATTCACACGCATGCATAACTCTAAAACTGAAGAAACTGAAGACAAAGAAGAGGTTGGGGAGGGAGGCTATCTTGTGAAGAGGTGGGTTTTAAGGCCAGACTTGAAAGAGCTGAGTGCGGAGACCTGACGAAGCGAAAGAGGAAGTTCATTCCAAATACAAGATCCAGAGACAGAGAAAGACGGGGCCCAACAGTGGAGTGTTTGAATCTAGGTATGCGTAAACAGAGTGGATCCGAAGCCGATCGTGGAGAGCGGGATGAGTGTAGAGGTGAAGGCAGCCACAAAGATAGAAAGGGGCAGATTTGTGAATACTTTTATAACACAGAGTGCTGATCTTATACTTTATTCTGTTGAGACAGGGAGCCAATGGAGATGTTGCAAAAGAGGACTGATGTGCTCAGATCTTTTCTTTCTGAGCACGAGTCGGACAGCAGAGGTTTTGTATGCGCTAAAGGGACTGAATGGATGAAGCAGGCAAACCAAACAATAGGAGTTACAGAAGTCAAGGCGAGAGAGGAATGAGAGAAACGACCAAGTATAGATGTTGCGTCTGTGGACAGATATTTCCGAATGGAACTGATGCGTCGCAATTGACAGTAGCAGGATTGACATGTCTGACTGATAAATTTTTGCATGGACAGTGTGTTGTCAAGGACAACGCCGAGGTTCCTGACTGAACTGGAAAGAGGGATGGATGTACTGCCAAGTTTGATTTGTCAGCTGTGATGGAAGAGAGTTTTTGTTTAGTTCTATGATCATTGCTTCGGTTTTGTCTGCGTTCAATTGTAACTTATTTAGAGTCACCCAGTCATGCTTTGCATGTGTGTACATGCATGTGTGCTATTCCACAGTAACATGTATATATGACTGTGCAGGGAAGGTTGAAAAAAGTGGTGGGAGGGGTGCAAGAAGGGGCAAAGGGAAGTATGGATAAGTAAATGAGGGAGCAAATTATTACAGAAGATTGAGGAGCTTTAACTTCTTCTCATATGTGGCAATTTAGTATATTCATGCATGTGCCATTTAGACTGTTGCTATAATCTTACAATATTGTTTACGTACATTCTCTTTTCTATTCTCAATTCTCAAATCGTTGTTGAATTGTCCGGTTGCCCTGTTGTAATAGTTGTTTTTTTTTTTTTATTCATTCCGGACACATGCAATGCGCCAGCATTAGATTTCATCTACAATTTTTCATTTTGTCACAGAAATTAGCTTTATTACGTACTTATGAAAACGTTGCATTTTTTAAACAGTCTCTAAACCAATACACATACACAGACAGGACAGGCAGATAGACAGACACGCACACACACACAAACAAGCACACCTGCGCGCCCACTGAGAAACTTAATGCAGGTCATGTCTCAATCAGATCCAGCAGCGAACCCACCGGTCGTGTCGCACTTGCATTTGTCGGTTTCACTAACATCAGCACACATTCATACCCGTCATGAGGCACTCACTCACAGAGGTGCACGCCTGACCCCCCGCTCCCCCGCCCCACACACACACTGAAAGACACACACACACACACACACACACACACACACACTGAAAGACACACAGTTGGAAACTTACCACAGGTAGTGGCTCCATCACTTGGAGCAGCGTACCCAGTGGACGTGTCGCACGTGCACTTGACGGTGCCACTGACATCAGCACATGTAAACACGCTGAGGCACTCACTCGCAGCGCTGCACGTCTGACCCGCTACCTTTTCTGCACACAAATGATACTGACTGTCACAAGTGCTTCTCTTCTGTGCATGAAAGATATAAAAATGTCAGCAGAAACGTTCATCATTTTTCTGCCTGTTTGGGTCCACTGACATTTGTAGAGAGGTGGGCTTGCACATAATCATGTTACTTCACGTCTTAACCACTTTCTTTTCTGGCAGACATAAAGGCGGTTTTAAAGTCACAAGTTTATTTTCCTCTCACTCACCCCATTTCTCTCTGTCTCTTATCTGGCAAAGATAACTAGGAATAAAAAATAATGATATGACAGAAAAATCAATATTTTGGAATGGGATTGTTGTGTCACTGTGTTAGCTATGAGGGAATAGATTAGGCAGTCCAACCACCTGAAAAACAACTTTGTATTAGTTTATTTCTAGTCATACAGAACCTCTGCTCTGATCACAATGATATCTAAATCATGCCTGTTTGGCACCAAAGGGAAGAGATGTACTATGAGGTACAGAAAACACTGATTGCATTAATTTCGATCTATATATGTGCAAATGAAACACAATGTTCGGAGACATGTTTTCTTTTAACAAATGACCTAAAACATTGACACACAGAAAACACTTGGACAACCAGGTGTGCCACACTTTGAGAATCACTAATTCGCTTATTTTCTACATGCAATGTATAAAAACAACAGACTTCAAATAGGTATGTAACAAAGCAACTCTTTTTTTTTGTTTTGAGAATCAGATATGCAAATAATTACTGTCCTGAGTCAAAAACATCTATAAAGCAAATTTGGTACATATGCAAAACGTAATCATACATTTTCGATAACGTATACAACATATGAACCCTTTCTTTCAGAATGTAAATATTACCAAATTGTTTATTGTCCTATGTCCCTATTCCAAAACATCTCAAAAGCAAGTTTGGTACATATGCAAAAACTTACTGAAATCACACAATTTCGCCATTATTTATTCAGAAAGAACTACAAGGCTGAAATTTGTATCAAAATGATTACGGGGGATCCACTCTTGCATAGAAAATCTTTTGCGAAAAAAACAAGTAACATACTTCGAAATGTTTAATTTTACTATAGAAAGCACACTAACAAAGGTGTGCATAATAAATAGAACATTATCTTATATTTGAACAGGAGCAGCCTATACTCACAATGCATAACTATTTTGCACAAAATTGAATACTTACTACATGCTCCGCTTTCAGACGAGTAGCCAGTGCCACATGCTGAAATCACACACACACACTCACACACACACACATACACACAGAGACACAGACAGACAGACACACACACTCACACCACACACACACACACACACACACACACCACACACACAGAGTATTGTAAAAGAGTACATTTGGAGGGACATAGAATGTAACATATTTCTTCATTAAATCTGCTTGATATCATGAATAATCAAGTATTTCTTCTACCTAGACCTGTCAGAATCTGTAATGCTGCAGAAACTGAAGATGCCCAGAAATAAAATGACAATTTATATTCCATTACACGTTCCGTTTCACTTACTTAACAAACTGTAGTATGTTGATTTTGGACCAGTATAGAGAAACACAGACAAGAGAGAGAGAGAGAGAGAGAGAGAGAGGGGGGGGGGGGGAGATAAGCAGCGAAAAAGTTACTCAAATATAGATAAATGAAGATACTGTATCGCAAGCCATAAAGACTTTATTCTATGTCTTATTTGGTGGTTAAAAAGTTTTTAAGCCACAAAACACTTAAAATTTTAAACAGCAAATATCAACTTGTGGATTCAAATTATTTTCGCTTTAAGGTTCTGTTCTCCCTTTTTTGTCAAGTCTGACAGTGACTTGCGTTGTCCATCCAGGTTTTTTTTTGTACCGTGAAGGTAGTCAATGACGGTTGCTACATATTTTATTTTGTTTTAGAAACTGAGCACGGTTCTCTTACGTCTTCCACTTCTTTTCAAGGGATGTCTCTTTGAAACTGATTGGTTTGATACTCAGATCGTTTTTCTATCATGGTTTTGACTGAAAACTACAGGAAGGCGATTTCTGCCTTGATGCAGCAGTGATTCAGCACTCAATCCTGCTCTGAATTTTGACAATGTAAAACTGATGTCACTTACACTGCTACCGTCTCCTGTGGTGTGTGTGTGTGTGAGTGTGTTGTGTGTGTGTGTGTGTGTGTGTGTGTGCGTGTGTGTGTGTGTGTGTGTGTGTGTGAGTGTGTGTGTGGTGTGTGGAGGAGGTGGTGTAGGAGTTGGGTGAGAGAGCATGCACGAGTCACCATTGTTTTTTTTCTGTGTGTGTGATTTCTAGACGTGATTAAATGTCATTTTAAAACCCCATGCACATACCAAACTCCTCTATTTGAATCCAAAAGAGTTTTGGATTCTTGTTCCAAGGCATTGCTAAGATTGTTGTTGTCAATGGACTGAGAATTTACC